>NW_023493830.1:0-100000 GCF_013265735.2 Oncorhynchus mykiss
AAAAAAAAAAAAAAAAAAAAAAAAAAAAAAAAAAAAAAAAAAAAAAAAAAAAAAAAAAAAAAAAAAAAAAAAAAAAAAAAAAAAAAAAAAAAAAAAAAAAAAAAAAAAAAAAAAAAAAAAAAAAAAAAAAAAAAAAAAAAAAAAAAAAAAAAAAAAAAAAAAAAAAAAAAAAAAAAAAAAAAAAAAAAAAAAAAAAAAAAAAAAAAAAAAAAAAAAAAAAAAAAAAAAAAAAAAAAAAAAAAAAAAAAAAAAAAAAAAAAGAAAAAAAAAAAAAAAAAAAAAAGAAAAAAAAAAAAAAAAAAAAAAAAAAAAAAAAAAAAAAAAAAAAAAAAAAAAAAAAAAAAAAAAAAAAAAAAAAAAAAAAAAAAAAAAAAAAAAAAAAAAAAAAAAAAAAAAAAAAAAAAAAAAAAAAAAAAAAAAAAAAAAAAAAAAAAAAAAAAAAAAAAAAAAAAAAAAAAAGAAAAAAAAAAAAAAAAAAAAAAAAAAAAAAAAAAAAAAAAAAAAAAAAAAAAAAAAAAAAAAAAAAAAAAAAAAAAAAAAAAAAAAAGAAAAAAAAAAAAAAAAAAAAAAAAAAAAAAAAAAAAAAAAAAAAAAAAAAAAAAAAAAAAAAAAAAAAAAAAAAAAAAAAAAAAAAAAAAAAAAAAAAAAAAAAAAAAAAAAAAAAAAAAAAAAAAAAAAAAAAAAAAAAAAAAAAAAAAAAAAAAAAAAAAAAAAAAAAAAAAAAAAAAAAAAAAAAAAAAAAAAAAAAAAAAAAAAAAAAAAAAAAAAAAAAAAAAAAAAAAAAAAAAAAAAAAAAAAAAAAAAAAAAAAAAAAAAAAAAAAAAAAAAAAAAAAAAAAAAAAAAAAAAAAAAAAAAAAAAAAAAAAAAAAAAAAAAAAAAAAAAAAAAAAAAAAAAAAAAAAAAAAAAAAAAAAAAAAAAAAAAAAAAAAAAAAAAAAAAAAAAAAAAAAAAAAAAAAAAAAAAAAAAAAAAAAAAAAAAAAAAAAAAAAAAAAAAAAAAAGAAAAAAAAAAAAAAAAAAAAAAAAAAAAAAAAAAAAAAAAAAAAAAAAAAAAAAAAAAAAAAAAAAAAAAAAAAAAAAAAAAAAAAAAAAAAAAAAAAAAAAAAAAAAAAAAAATAAAAAAAAAAAAAAAAAAAAAAAAAAAAAAAAAAAAAAAAAATAAAAAAAAAAAAAAAAAAAAATAAAAAAAAAAAAAAAAAAAAAAAAAAAAAAAAAAAAAAAAAAAAAAAAAAAAAAAAAAAAAAAAAAAAAAAAAAAAAAAAAAAAAAAAAAAAAAAAAAAAAAAAAAAAAAAAAAAAAAAAAAAAAAAAAAAAAAAAAAAAAAAAAAAAAAAAAAAAAAAAAAAAAAAAAAAAAAAAAAAAAAAAAAAAAAAAAAAAAAAAAAAAAAAAAAAAAAAAAAAAAAAAAAAAAAAAAAAAAAAAAAAAAAAAAAAAAAAAAAAAAAAAAAAAAAAAAAAAAAAAAAAAAAAAAAAAAAAAAAAAAAAAAAAAAAAAAAAAAAAAAAAAAAAAAAAAAAAAAAAAAAAAAAAAAAAAAAAAAAAAAAAAAAAAAAAAAAAAAAAAAAAAAAAAAAAAAAAAAAAAAAAAAAAAAAAAAAAAAAAAAAAAAAAAAAAAAAAAAAAAAAAAAAAAAAAAAAAAAAAAAAAAAAAAAAAAAAAAAAAAAAAAACAAAAAAAAAAAAAAAAAAAAAAAAAAAAAAAAAAAAAAAAAAAAAAAAAAAAAAAAAAAAAAAAAAAAAAAAAAAAAAAAAAAAAAAAAAAAAAAAAAAAAAAAAAAAAAAAAAAAAAAAAAAAAAAAAATAAAAAAAAAAAAAAAAAAAAAAAAAAAAAAAAAAAAAAAAAAAAAAAAAAAAAAAAAAAAAAAAAAAAAAAAAAAAAAAAAAAAAAAAAAAAAAAAAAAAAAAAAAAAAAAAAAAAAAAAAAAAAAAAAAAAAAAAAAAAAAAAAAAAAAAAAAAAAAAAAAAAAAAAAAAAAAAAAAAAAAAAAAAAAAAAAAAAAAAAAAAAAAAAAAAAAAAAAAAAAAAAAAAAAAAAAAAAAAAAAAAAAAAAAAAAAAAAAAAAAAAAAAAAAAAAAAAAAAAAAAAAAAAAAAAAAAAAAAAAAAAAAAAAAAAAAAAAAAAAAAAAAAAAAAAAAAAAAAAAAAAAAAAAAAAAAAAAAAAAAAAAAAAAAAAAAAAAAAAAAAAAAAAAAAAAAAAAAAAAAAAAAAAAAAAAAAAAAAAAAAAAAAAAAAAAAAAAAAAAAAAAAAAAAAAAAAAAAAAAAAAAAAAAAAAAAAAAAAAAAAAAAAAAAAAAAAAAAAAAAAAAAAAAAAAAAAAAAAAAAAAAAAAAAAAAAAAAAAAAAAAAAAAAAAAAAAAAAAAAAAAAAAAAATAAAAAAAAAAAAAAAAAAAAAAAAAAAAAAAAAAAAAAAAAAAAAAAAAAAAAAAAAAAAAAAAAAAAAAAAAAAAAAAAAAAAAAAAAAAAAAAAAAAAAAAAAAAAAAAAAAAAAAAAAAAAAAAAAAAAAAAAAAAAAAAAAAGAAAAAAAAAAAAAAAAAAAAAAAAAAAAAAAAAAAAAAAAAAAAAAAAAAAAAAAAAAAAAAAAAAAAAAAAAAAAAAAAAAAAAAAAAAAAAAAAAAAAAAAAAAAAAAAAAAAAAAAAAAAAAAAAAAAAAAAAAAAAAAAAAAAAAAAAAAAAAAAAAAAAAAAAAAAAAAAAAAAAAAAAAAAAAAAAAAAAAAAAAAAAAAAAAAAAAAAAAAAAAAAAAAAAAAAAAAAAAAAAAAAAAAAAAAAAAAAAAAAAAAAAAAAAAAAAAAAAAAAAAAAAAAAAAAAAAAAAAAAAAAAAAAAAAAAAAAAAAAAAAAAAAAAAAAAAAAAAAAAAAAAAAAAAAAAAAAAAAAAAAAAAAAAAAAAAAAAAAAAAAAAAAAAAAAAAAAAAAAAAAAAAAAAAAAAAAAAAAAAAAAAAAAAAAAAAAAAAAAAAAAAAAAAAAAAAAAAAAAAAAAAAAAAAAAAAAAAAAAAAAAAAAAAAAAAAAAAAAAAAAAAAAAAAAAAAAAAAAAAAAAAAAAAAAAAAAAAAAAAAAAAAAAAAAAAAAAAAAAAAAAAAAAAAAAAAAAAAAAAAAAAAAAAAAAAAAAAAAAAAAAAAAAAAAAAAAAAAAAAAAAAAAAAAAAAAAAAAAAAAAAAAAAAAAAAAAAAAAAAAAAAAAAAAAAAAAAAAAAAAAAAAAAAAAAAAAAAAAAAAAAAAAAAAAAAAAAAAAAAAAAAAAAAAAAAAAAAAAAAAAAAAAAAAAAAAAAAAAAAAAAAAAAAAAAAAAAAAAAAAAAAAAAAAAAAAAAAAAAAAAAAAAAAAAAAAAAAAAAAAAAAAAAAAAAAAAAAAAAAAAAAAAAAAAAAAAAAAAAAAAAAAAAAAAAAAAAAAAAAAAAAAAAAAAAATAAAAAAAAAAAAAAAAAAAAAAAAAAAAAAAAAAAAAAAAAAAAAAAAAAAAAAAAAAAAAAAAAAAAAAAAAAAAAAAAAAAAAAAAAAAAAAAAAAAAAAAAAAAAAAAAAAAAAAAAAAAAAAAAAAAAAAAAAAAAAAAAAAAAAAAAAAAAAAAAAAAAAAAAAAAAAAAAAAAAAAAAAAAAAAAAAAAAAAAAAAAAAAAAAAAAAAAAAAAAAAAAAAAAAATAAAAAAAAAAAAAAAAAAAAAAAAAAAAAAAAAAAAAAAAAAAAAAAAAAAAAAAAAAAAAAAAAAAAAAAAAAAAAAAAAAAAAAAAAAAAAAAAAAAAAAAAAAAAAAAAAAAAAAAAAAAAAAAAAAAAAAAAAAAAAAAAAAAAAAAAAAAAAAAAAAAAAAAAAAAAAAAAAAAAAAAAAAAAAAAAAAAAAAAAAAAAAAAAAAAAAAAAAAAAAAAAAAAAAAAAAAAAAAAAAAAAAAAAAAAAAAAAAAAAAAAAAAAAAAAAAAAAAAAAAAAAAAAAAAAAAAAAAAAAAAAAAAAAAAAAAAAAAAAAAAAAAAAAAAAAAAAAAAAAAAAAAAAAAAAAAAAAAAAAAAAAAAAAAAAAAAAAAAAAAAAAAAAAAAAAAAAAAAAAAAAAAAAAAAAAAAAAAAAAAAAAAAAAAAAAAAAAAAAAAAAAAAAAAAAAAAAAAAAAAAAAAAAAAAAAAAAAAAAAAAAAAAAAAAAAAAAAAAAAAAAAAAAAAAAAAAAAAAAAAAAAAAAAAAAAAAAAAAAAAAAAAAAAAAAAAAAAAAAAAAAAAAAAAAAAAAAAAAAAAAAAAAAAAAAAAAAAAAAAAAAAAAAAAAAAAAAAAAAAAAAAAAAAAAAAAAAAAAAAAAAAAAAAAGAAAAAAAAAAAAAAAAAAAAAAAAAAAAAAAAAAAAAAAAAAAAAAAAAAAAAAAAAAAAAAAAAAAAAAAAAAAAAAAAAAAAAAAAAAAAAAAAAAAAAAAAAAAAAAAAAAAAAAAAAAAAAAAAAAAAAAAAAAAAAAAAAAAAAAAAAAAAAAAAAAAAAAAAAAAAAAAAAAAAAAAAAAAAAAAAAAAAAAAAAAAAAAAAAAAAAAAAAAAAAAAAAAAAAAAAAAAAAAAAAAAAAAAAAAAAAAAAAAAAAAAAAAAAAAAAAAAAAAAAAAAAAAAAAAAAAAAAAAAAAAAAAAAAAAAAAAAAAAAAAAAAAAAAAAAAAAAAAAAAAAAAAAAAAAAAAAAAAAAAAAAAAAAAAAAAAAAAAAAAAAAAAAAAAAAAAAAAAAAAAAAAAAAAAAAAAAAAAAAAAAAAAAAAAAAAAAAAAAAAAAAAAAAAAAAAAAAAAAAAAAAAAAAAAAAAAAAAAAAAAAAAAAAAAAAAAAAAAAAAAAAAAAAAAAAAAAAAAAAAAAAAAAAAAAAAAAAAAAAAAAAAAAAAAAAAAAAAAAAAAAAAAAAAAAAAAAAAAAAAAAAAAAAAAAAAAAAAAAAAAAAAAAAAAAAAAAAAAAAAAAAAAAAAAAAAAAAAAAAAAAAAAAAAAAAAAAAAAAAAAAAAAAAAAAAAAAAAAAAAAAAAAAAAAAAAAAAAAAAAAAAAAAAAAAAAAAAAAAAAAAAAAAAAAAAAAAAAAAAAAAAAAAAAAAAAAAAAAAAAAAAAAAAAAAAAAAAAAAAAAAAAAAAAAAAAAAAAAAAAAAAAAAAAAAAAAAAAAAAAAAAAAAAAAAAAAAAAAAAAAAAAAAAAAAAAAAAAAAAAAAAAAAAAAAAAAAAAAAAAAAAAAAAAAAAAAAAAAAAAAAAAAAAAAAAAAAAAAAAAAAAAAAAAAAAAAAAAAAAAAAAAAAAAAAAAAAAAAAAAAAAAAAAAAAAAAAAAAAAAAAAAAAAAAAAAAAAAAAAAAAAAAAAAAAAAAAAAAAAAAAAAAAAAAAAAAAAAAAAAAAAAAAAAAAAAAAAAAAAAAAAAAAAAAAAAAAAAAAAAAAAAAAAAAAAAAAAAAAAAAAAAAAAAAAAAAAAAAAAAAAAAAAAAAAAAAAAAAAAAAAAAAAAAAAAAAAAAAAAAAAAAAAAAAAAAAAAAAAAAAAAAAAAAAAAAAAAAAAAAAAAAAAAAAAAAAAAAAAAAAAAAAAAAAAAAAAAAAAAAAAAAAAAAAAAAAAAAAAAAAAAAAAAAAAAAAAAAAAAAAAAAAAAAAAAAAAAAAAAAAAAAAAAAAAAAAAAAAAAAAAAAAATAAAAAAAAAAAAAAAAAAAAAAAAAAAAAAAAAAAAAAAAAAAAAAAAAAAAAAAAAAAAAAAAAAAAAAAAAAAAAAAAAAAAAAAAAAAAAAAAAAAAAAAAAAAAAAAAAAAAAAAAAAAAAAAAAAAAAAAAAAAAAAAAAAAAAAAAAAAAAAAAAAAAAAAAAAAAAAAAAAAAAAAAAAAAAAAAAAAAAAAAAAAAAAAAAAAAAAAAAAAAAAAAAAAAAAAAAAAAAAAAAAAAAAAAAAAAAAAAAAAAAAAAAAAAAAAAAAAAAAAAAAAAAAAAAAAAAAAAAAAAAAAAAAAAAAAAAAAAAAAAAAAAAAAAAAAAAAAAAAAAAAAAAAAAAAAAAAAAAAAAAAAAAAAAAAAAAAAAAAAAAAAAAAAAAAAAAAAAAAAAAAAAAAAAAAAAAAAAAAAAAAAAAAAAAAAAAAAAAAAAAAAAAAAAAAAAAAAAAAAAAAAAAAAAAAAAAAAAAAAAAAAAAAAAAAAAAAAAAAAAAAAAAAAAAAAAAAAAAAAAAAAAAAAAAAAAAAAAAAAAAAAAAAAAAAAAAAAAAAAAAAAAAAAAAAAAAAAAAAAAAAAAAAAAAAAAAAAAAAAAAAAAAAAAAAAAAAAAAAAAAAAAAAAAAAAAAAAAAAAAAAAAAAAAAAAAAAAAAAAAAAAAAAAAAAAAAAAAAAAAAAAAAAAAAAAAAAAAAAAAAAAAAAAAAAAAAAAAAAAAAAAAAAAAAAAAAAAAAAAAAAAAAAAAAAAAAAAAAAAAAAAAAAAAAAAAAAAAAAAAAAAAAAAAAAAAAAAAAAAAAAAAAAAAAAAAAAAAAAAAAAAAAAAAAAAAAAAAAAAAAAAAAAAAAAAAAAAAAAAAAAAAAAAAAAAAAAAAAAAAAAAAAAAAAAAAAAAAAAAAAAAAAAAAAAAAAAAAAAAAAAAAAAAAAAAAAAAAAAAAAAAAAAAAAAAAAAAAAAAAAAAAAAAAAAAAAAAAAAAAAAAAAAAAAAAAAAAAAAAAAAAAAAAAAAAAAAAAAAAAAAAAAAAAAAAAAAAAAAAAAAAAAAAAAAAAAAAAAAAAAAAAAAAAAAAAAAAAAAAAAAAAAAAAAAAAAAAAAAAAAAAAAAAAAAAAAAAAAAAAAAAAAAAAAAAAAAAAAAAAAAAAAAAAAAAAAAAAAAAAAAAAAAAAAAAAAAAAAAAAAAAAAAAAAAAAAAAAAAAAAAAAAAAAAAAAAAAAAAAAAAAAAAAAAAAAAAAAAAAAAAAAAAAAAAAAAAAAAAAAAAAAAAAAAAAAAAAAAAAAATAAAAAAAAAAAAAAAAAAAAAAAAAAAAAAAAAAAAAAAAAAAAAAAAAAAAAAAAAAAAAAAAAAAAAAAAAAAAAAAAAAAAAAAAAAAAAAAAAAAAAAAAAAAAAAAAAAAAAAAAAAAAAAAAAAAAAAAAAAAAAAAAAAAAAAAAAAAAAAAAAAAAAAAAAAAAAAAAAAAAAAAAAAAAAAAAAAAAAAAAAAAAAAAAAAAAAAAAAAAAAAAAAAAAAAAAAAAAAAAAAAAAAAAAAAAAAAAAAAAAAAAAAAAAAAAAAAAAAAAAAAAAAAAAAAAAAAAAAAAAAAAAAAAAAAAAAAAAAAAAAAAAAAAAAAAAAAAAAAAAAAAAAAAAAAAAAAAAAAAAAAAAAAAAAAAAAAAAAAAAAAAAAAAAAAAAAAAAAAAAAAAAAAAAAAAAAAAAAAAAAAAAAAAAAAAAAAAAAAAAAAAAAAAAAAAAAAAAAAAAAAAAAAAAAAAAAAAAAAAAAAAAAAAAAAAAAAAAAAAAAAAAAAAAAAAAAAAAAAAAAAAAAAAAAAAAAAAAAAAAAAAAAAAAAAAAAAAAAAAAAAAAAAAAAAAAAAAAAAAAAAAAAAAAAAAAAAAAAAAAAAAAAAAAAAAAAAAAAAAAAAAAAAAAAAAAAAAAAAAAAAAAAAAAAAAAAAAAAAAAAAAAAAAAAAAAAAAAAAAAAAAAAAAAAAAAAAAAAAAAAAAAAAAAAAAAAAAAAAAAAAAAAAAAAAAAAAAAAAAAAAAAAAAAAAAAAAAAAAAAAAAAAAAAAAAAAAAAAAAAAAAAAAAAAAAAAAAAAAAAAAAAAAAAAAAAAAAAAAAAAAAAAAAAAAAAAAAAAAAAAAAAAAAAAAAAAAAAAAAAAAAAAAAAAAAAAAAAAAAAAAAAAAAAAAAAAAAAAAAAAAAAAAAAAAAAAAAAAAAAAAAAAAAAAAAAAAAAAAAAAAAAAAAAAAAAAAAAAAAAAAAAAAAAAAAAAAAAAAAAAAAAAAAAAAAAAAAAAAAAAAAAAAAAAAAAAAAAAAAAAAAAAAAAAAAAAAAAAAAAAAAAAAAAAAAAAAAAAAAAAAAAAAAAAAAAAAAAAAAAAAAAAAAAAAAAAAAAAAAAAAAAAAAAAAAAAAAAAAAAAAAAAAAAAAAAAAAAAAAAAAAAAAAAAAAAAAAAAAAAAAAAAAAAAAAAAAAAAAAAAAAAAAAAAAAAAAAAAAAAAAAAAAAAAAAAAAAAAAAAAAAAAAAATAAAAAAAAAAAAAAAAAAAAAAAAAAAAAAAAAAAAAAAAAAAAAAAAAAAAAAAAAAAAAAAAAAAAAAAAAAAAAAAAAAAAAAAAAAAAAAAAAAAAAAAAAAAAAAAAAAAAAAAAAAAAAAAAAAAAAAAAAAAAAAAAAAAAAAAAAAAAAAAAAAAAAAAAAAAAAAAAAAAAAAAAAAAAAAAAAAAAAAAAAAAAAAAAAAAAAAAAAAAAAAAAAAAAAAAAAAAAAAAAAAAAAAAAAAAAAAAAAAAAAAAAAAAAAAAAAAAAAAAAAAAAAAAAAAAAAAAAAAAAAAAAAAAAAAAAAAAAAAAAAAAAAAAAAAAAAAAAAAAAAAAAAAAAAAAAAAAAAAAAAAAAAAAAAAAAAAAAAAAAAAAAAAAAAAAAAAAAAAAAAAAAAAAAAAAAAAAAAAAAAAAAAAAAAAAAAAAAAAAACAAAAAAAAAAAAAAAAAAAAAAAAAAAAAAAAAAAAAAAAAAAAAAAAAAAAAAAAAAAAAAAAAAAAAAAAAAAAAAAAAAAAAAAAAAAAAAAAAAAAAAAAAAAAAAAAAAAAAAAAAAAAAAAAAAAAAAAAAAAAAAAAAAAAAAAAAAAAAAAAAAAAAAAAAAAAAAAAAAAAAAAAAAAAAAAAAAAAAAAAAAAAAAAAAAAAAAAAAAAAAAAAAAAAAAAAAAAAAAAAAAAAAAAAAAAAAAAAAAAAAAAAAAAAAAAAAAAAAAAAAAAAAAAAAAAAAAAAAAAAAAAAAAAAAAAAAAAAAAAAAAAAAAAAAAAAAAAAAAAAAAAAAAAAAAAAAAAAAAAAAAAAAAAAAAAAAAAAAAAAAAAAAAAAAAAAAAAAAAAAAAAAAAAAAAAAAAAAAAAAAAAAAAAAAAAAAAAAAAAAAAAAAAAAAAAAAAAAAAAAAAAAAAAAAAAAAAAAAAAAAAAAAAAAAAAAAAAAAAAAAAAAAAAAAAAAAAAAAAAAAAAAAAAAAAAAAAAAAAAAAAAAAAAAAAAAAAAAAAAAAAAAAAAAAAAAAAAAAAAAAAAAAAAAAAAAAAAAAAAAAAAAAAAAAAAAAAAAAAAAAAAAAAAAAAAAAAAAAAAAAAAAAAAAAAAAAAAAAAAAAAAAAAAAAAAAAAAAAAAAAAAAAAAAAAAAAAAAAAAAAAAAAAAAAAAAAAAAAAAAAAAAAAAAAAAAAAAAAAAAAAAAAAAAAAAAAAAAAAAAAAAAAAAAAAAAAAAAAAAAAAAAAAAAAAAAAAAAAAAAAAAAAAAAAAAAAAAAAAAAAAAAAAAAAAAAAAAAAAAAAAAAAAAAAAAAAAAAAAAAAAAAAAAAAAAAAAAAAAAAAAAAAAAAAAAAAAAAAAAAAAAAAAAAAAAAAAAAAAAAAAAAAAAAAAAAAAAAAAAAAAAAAAAAAAAAAAAAAAAAAAAAAAAAAAAAAAAAAAAAAAAAAAAAAAAAAAAAAAAAAAAAAAAAAAAAAAAAAAAAAAAAAAAAAAAAAAAAAAAAAAAAAAAAAAAAAAAAAAAAAAAAAAAAAAAAAAAAAAAAAAAAAAAAAAAAAAAAAAAAAAAAAAAAAAAAAAAAAAAAAAAAAAAAAAAAAAAAAAAAAAAAAAAAAAAAAAAAAAAAAAAAAAAAAAAAAAAAAAAAAAAAAAAAAAAAAAAAAAAAAAAAAAAAAAAAAAAAAAAAAAAAAAAAAAAAAAAAAAAAAAAAAAAAAAAAAAAAAAAAAAAAAAAAAAAAAAAAAAAAAAAAAAAAAAAAAAAAAAAAAAAAAAAAAAAAAAAAAAAAAAAAAAAAAAAAAAAAAAAAAAAAAAAAAAAAAAAAAAAAAAAAAAAAAAAAAAAAAAAAAAAAAAAAAAAAAAAAAAAAAAAAAAAAAAAAAAAAAAAAAAAAAAAAAAAAAAAAAAAAAAAAAAAAAAAAAAAAAAAAAAAAAAAAAAAAAAAAAAAAAAAACAAAAAAAAAAAAAAAAAAAAAAAAAAAAAAAAAAAAAAAAAAAAAAAAAAAAAAAAAAAAAAAAAAAAAAAAAAAAAAAAAAAAAAAAAAAAAAAAAAAAAAAAAAAAAAAAAAAAAAAAAAAAAAAAAAAAAAAAAAAAAAAAAAAAAAAAAAAAAAAAAAAAAAAAAAAAAAAAAAAAAAAAAAAAAAAAAAAAAAAAAAAAAAAAAAAAAAAAAAAAAAAAAAAAAAAAAAAAAAAAAAAAAAAAAAAAAAAAAAAAAAAAAAAAAAAAAAAAAAAAAAAAAAAAAAAAAAAAAAAAAAAAAAAAAAAAAAAAAAAAAAAAAAAAAAAAAAAAAAAAAAAAAAAAAAAAAAAAAAAAAAAAAAAAAAAAAAAAAAAAAAAAAAAAAAAAAAAAAAAAAAAAAAAAAAAAAAAAAAAAAAAAAAAAAAAAAAAAAAAAAAAAAAAAAAAAAAAAAAAAAAAAAAAAAAAAAAAAAAAAAAAAAAAAAAAAAAAAAAAAAAAAAAAAAAAAAAAAAAAAAAAAAAAAAAAAAAAAAAAAAAAAAAAAAAAAAAAAAAAAAAAAAAAAAAAAAAAAAAAAAAAAAAAAAAAAAAAAAAAAAAAAAAAAAAAAAAAAAAAAAAAAAAAAAAAAAAAAAAAAAAAAAAAAAAAAAAAAAAAAAAAAAAAAAAAAAAAAAAAAAAAAAAAAAAAAAAAAAAAAAAAAAAAAAAAAAAAAAAAAAAAAAAAAAAAAAAAAAAAAAAAAAAAAAAAAAAAAAAAAAAAAAAAAAAAAAAAAAAAAAAAAAAAAAAAAAAAAAAAAAAAAAAAAAAAAAAAAAAAAAAAAAAAAAAAAAAAAAAAAAAAAAAAAAAAAAAAAAAAAAAAAAAAAAAAAAAAAAAAAAAAAAAAAAAAAAAAAAAAAAAAAAAAAAAAAAAAAAAAAAAAAAAAAAAAAAAAAAAAAAAAAAAAAAAAAAAAAAAAAAAAAAAAAAAAAAAAAAAAAAAAAAAAAAAAAAAAAAAAAAAAAAAAAAAAAAAAAAAAAAAAAAAAAAAAAAAAAAAAAAAAAAAAAAAAAAAAAAAAAAAAAAAAAAAAAAAAAAAAAAAAAAAAAAAAAAAAAAAAAAAAAAAAAAAAAAAAAAAAAAAAAAAAAAAAAAAAAAAAAAAAAAAAAAAAAAAAAAAAAAAAAAAAAAAAAAAAAAAAAAAAAAAAAAAAAAAAAAAAAAAAAAAAAAAAAAAAAAAAAAAAAAAAAAAAAAAAAAAAAAAAAAAAAAAAAAAAAAAAAAAAAAAAAAAAAAAAAAAAAAAAAAAAAAAAAAAAAAAAAAAAAAAAAAAAAAAAAAAAAAAAAAAAAAAAAAAAAAAAAAAAAAAAAAAAAAAAAAAAAAAAAAAAAAAAAAAAAAAAAAAAAAAAAAAAAAAAAAAAAAAAAAAAAAAAAAAAAAAAAAAAAAAAAAAAAAAAAAAAAAAAAAAAAAAAAAAAAAAAAAAAAAAAAAAAAAAAAAAAAAAAAAAAAAAAAAAAAAAAAAAAAAAAAAAAAAAAAAAAAAAAAAAAAAAAAAAAAAAAAAAAAAAAAAAAAAAAAAAAAAAAAAAAAAAAAAAAAAAAAAAAAAAAAAAAAAAAAAAAAAAAAAAAAAAAAAAAAAAAAAAAAAAAAAAAAAAAAAAAAAAAAAAAAAAAAAAAAAAAAAAAAAAAAAAAAAAAAAAAAAAAAAAAAAAAAAAAAAAAAAAAAAAAAAAAAAAAAAAAAAAAAAAAAAAAAAAAAAAAAAAAAAAAAAAAAAAAAAAAAAAAAAAAAAAAAAAAAAAAAAAAAAAAAAAAAAAAAAAAAAAAAAAAAAAAAAAAAAAAAAAAAAAAAAAAAAAAAAAAAAAAAAAAAAAAAAAAAAAAAAAAAAAAAAAAAAAAAAAAAAAAAAAAAAAAAAAAAAAAAAAAAAAAAAAAAAAAAAAAAAAAAAAAAAAAAAAAAAAAAAAAAAAAAAAAAAAAAAAAAAAAAAAAAAAAAAAAAAAAAAAAAAAAAAAAAAAAAAAAAAAAAAAAAAAAAAAAAAAAAAAAAAAAAAAAAAAAAAAAAAAAAAAAAAAAAAAAAAAAAAAAAAAAAAAAAAAAAAAAAAAAAAAAAAAAAAAAAAAAAAAAAAAAAAAAAAAAAAAAAAAAAAAAAAAAAAAAAAAAAAAAAAAAAAAAAAAAAAAAAAAAAAAAAAAAAAAAAAAAAAAAAAAAAAAAAAAAAAAAAAAAAAAAAAAAAAAAAAAAAAAAAAAAAAAAAAAAAAAAAAAAAAAAAAAAAAAAAAAAAAAAAAAAAAAAAAAAAAAAAAAAAAAAAAAAAAAAAAAAAAAAAAAAAAAAAAAAAAAAAAAAAAAAAAAAAAAAAAAAAAAAAAAAAAAAAAAAAAAAAAAAAAAAAAAAAAAAAAAAAAAAAAAAAAAAAAAAAAAAAAAAAAAAAAAAAAAAAAAAAAAAAAAAAAAAAAAAAAAAAAAAAAAAAAAAAAAAAAAAAAAAAAAAAAAAAAAAAAAAAAAAAAAAAAAAAAAAAAAAAAAAAAAAAAAAAAAAAAAAAAAAAAAAAAAAAAAAAAAAAAAAAAAAAAAAAAAAAAAAAAAAAAAAAAAAAAAAAAAAAAAAAAAAAAAAAAAAAAAAAAAAAAAAAAAAAAAAAAAAAAAAAAAAAAAAAAAAAAAAAAAAAAAAAAAAAAAAAAAAAAAAAAAAAAAAAAAAAAAAAAAAAAAAAAAAAAAAAAAAAAAAAAAAAAAAAAAAAAAAAAAAAAAAAAAAAAAAAAAAAAAAAAAAAAAAAAAAAAAAAAAAAAAAAAAAAAAAAAAAAAAAAAAAAAAAAAAAAAAAAAAAAAAAAAAAAAAAAAAAAAAAAAAAAAAAAAAAAAAAAAAAAAAAAAAAAAAAAAAAAAAAAAAAAAAAAAAAAAAAAAAAAAAAAAAAAAAAAAAAAAAAAAAAAAAAAAAAAAAAAAAAAAAAAAAAAAAAAAAAAAAAAAAAAAAAAAAAAAAAAAAAAAAAAAAAAAAAAAAAAAAAAAAAAAAAAAAAAAAAAAAAAAAAAAAAAAAAAAAAAAAAAAAAAAAAAAAAAAAAAAAAAAAAAAAAAAAAAAAAAAAAAAAAAAAAAAAAAAAAAAAAAAAAAAAAAAAAAAAAAAAAAAAAAAAAAAAAAAAAAAAAAAAAAAAAAAAAAAAAAAAAAAAAAAAAAAAAAAAAAAAAAAAAAAAAAAAAAAAAAAAAAAAAAAAAAAAAAAAAAAAAAAAAAAAAAAAAAAAAAAAAAAAAAAAAAAAAAAAAAAAAAAAAAAAAAAAAAAAAAAAAAAAAAAAAAAAAAAAAAAAAAAAAAAAAAAAAAAAAAAAAAAAAAAAAAAAAAAAAAAAAAAAAAAAAAAAAAAAAAAAAAAAAAAAAAAAAAAAAAAAAAAAAAAAAAAAAAAAAAAAAAAAAAAAAAAAAAAAAAAAAAAAAAAAAAAAAAAAAAAAAAAAAAAAAAAAAAAAAAAAAAAAAAAAAAAAAAAAAAAAAAAAAAAAAAAAAAAAAAAAAAAAAAAAAAAAAAAAAAAAAAAAAAAAAAAAAAAAAAAAAAAAAAAAAAAAAAAAAAAAAAAAAAAAAAAAAAAAAAAAAAAAAAAAAAAAAAAAAAAAAAAAAAAAAAAAAAAAAAAAAAAAAAAAAAAAAAAAAAAAAAAAAAAAAAAAAAAAAAAAAAAAAAAAAAAAAAAAAAAAAAAAAAAAAAAAAAAAAAAAAAAAAAAAAAAAAAAAAAAAAAAAAAAAAAAAAAAAAAAAAAAAAAAAAAAAAAAAAAAAAAAAAAAAAAAAAAAAAAAAAAAAAAAAAAAAAAAAAAAAAAAAAAAAAAAAAAAAAAAAAAAAAAAAAAAAAAAAAAAAAAAAAAAAAAAAAAAAAAAAAAAAAAAAAAAAAAAAAAAAAAAAAAAAAAAAAAAAAAAAAAAAAAAAAAAAAAAAAAAAAAAAAAAAAAAAAAAAAAAAAAAAAAAAAAAAAAAAAAAAAAAAAAAAAAAAAAAAAAAAAAAAAAAAAAAAAAAAAAAAAAAAAAAAAAAAAAAAAAAAAAAAAAAAAAAAAAAAAAAAAAAAAAAAAAAAAAAAAAAAAAAAAAAAAAAAAAAAAAAAAAAAAAAAAAAAAAAAAAAAAAAAAAAAAAAAAAAAAAAAAAAAAAAAAAAAAAAAAAAAAAAAAAAAAAAAAAAAAAAAAAAAAAAAAAAAAAAAAAAAAAAAAAAAAAAAAAAAAAAAAAAAAAAAAAAAAAAAAAAAAAAAAAAAAAAAAAAAAAAAAAAAAAAAAAAAAAAAAAAAAAAAAAAAAAAAAAAAAAAAAAAAAAAAAAAAAAAAAAAAAAAAAAAAAAAAAAAAAAAAAAAAAAAAAAAAAAAAAAAAAAAAAAAAAAAAAAAAAAAAAAAAAAAAAAAAAAAAAAAAAAAAAAAAAAAAAAAAAAAAAAAAAAAAAAAAAAAAAAAAAAAAAAAAAAAAAAAAAAAAAAAAAAAAAAAAAAAAAAAAAAAAAAAAAAAAAAAAAAAAAAAAAAAAAAAAAAAAAAAAAAAAAAAAAAAAAAAAAAAAAAAAAAAAAAAAAAAAAAAAAAAAAAAAAAAAAAAAAAAAAAAAAAAAAAAAAAAAAAAAAAAAAAAAAAAAAAAAAAAAAAAAAAAAAAAAAAAAAAAAAAAAAAAAAAAAAAAAAAAAAAAAAAAAAAAAAAAAAAAAAAAAAAAAAAAAAAAAAAAAAAAAAAAAAAAAAAAAAAAAAAAAAAAAAAAAAAAAAAAAAAAAAAAAAAAAAAAAAAAAAAAAAAAAAAAAAAAAAAAAAAAAAAAAAAAAAAAAAAAAAAAAAAAAAAAAAAAAAAAAAAAAAAAAAAAAAAAAAAAAAAAAAAAAAAAAAAAAAAAAAAAAAAAAAAAAAAAAAAAAAAAAAAAAAAAAAAAAAAAAAAAAAAAAAAAAAAAAAAAAAAAAAAAAAAAAAAAAAAAAAAAAAAAAAAAAAAAAAAAAAAAAAAAAAAAAAAAAAAAAAAAAAAAAAAAAAAAAAAAAAAAAAAAAAAAAAAAAAAAAAAAAAAAAAAAAAAAAAAAAAAAAAAAAAAAAAAAAAAAAAAAAAAAAAAAAAAAAAAAAAAAAAAAAAAAAAAAAAAAAAAAAAAAAAAAAAAAAAAAAAAAAAAAAAAAAAAAAAAAAAAAAAAAAAAAAAAAAAAAAAAAAAAAAAAAAAAAAAAAAAAAAAAAAAAAAAAAAAAAAAAAAAAAAAAAAAAAAAAAAAAAAAAAAAAAAAAAAAAAAAAAAAAAAAAAAAAAAAAAAAAAAAAAAAAAAAAAAAAAAAAAAAAAAAAAAAAAAAAAAAAAAAAAAAAAAAAAAAAAAAAAAAAAAAAAAAAAAAAAAAAAAAAAAAAAAAAAAAAAAAAAAAAAAAAAAAAAAAAAAAAAAAAAAAAAAAAAAAAAAAAAAAAAAAAAAAAAAAAAAAAAAAAAAAAAAAAAAAAAAAAAAAAAAAAAAAAAAAAAAAAAAAAAAAAAAAAAAAAAAAAAAAAAAAAAAAAAAAAAAAAAAAAAAAAAAAAAAAAAAAAAAAAAAAAAAAAAAAAAAAAAAAAAAAAAAAAAAAAAAAAAAAAAAAAAAAAAAAAAAAAAAAAAAAAAAAAAAAAAAAAAAAAAAAAAAAAAAAAAAAAAAAAAAAAAAAAAAAAAAAAAAAAAAAAAAAAAAAAAAAAAAAAAAAAAAAAAAAAAAAAAAAAAAAAAAAAAAAAAAAAAAAAAAAAAAAAAAAAAAAAAAAAAAAAAAAAAAAAAAAAAAAAAAAAAAAAAAAAAAAAAAAAAAAAAAAAAAAAAAAAAAAAAAAAAAAAAAAAAAAAAAAAAAAAAAAAAAAAAAAAAAAAAAAAAAAAAAAAAAAAAAAAAAAAAAAAAAAAAAAAAAAAAAAAAAAAAAAAAAAAAAAAAAAAAAAAAAAAAAAAAAAAAAAAAAAAAAAAAAAAAAAAAAAAAAAAAAAAAAAAAAAAAAAAAAAAAAAAAAAAAAAAAAAAAAAAAAAAAAAAAAAAAAAAAAAAAAAAAAAAAAAAAAAAAAAAAAAAAAAAAAAAAAAAAAAAAAAAAAAAAAAAAAAAAAAAAAAAAAAAAAAAAAAAAAAAAAAAAAAAAAAAAAAAAAAAAAAAAAAAAAAAAAAAAAAAAAAAAAAAAAAAAAAAAAAAAAAAAAAAAAAAAAAAAAAAAAAAAAAAAAAAAAAAAAAAAAAAAAAAAAAAAAAAAAAAAAAAAAAAAAAAAAAAAAAAAAAAAAAAAAAAAAAAAAAAAAAAAAAAAAAAAAAAAAAAAAAAAAAAAAAAAAAAAAAAAAAAAAAAAAAAAAAAAAAAAAAAAAAAAAAAAAAAAAAAAAAAAAAAAAAAAAAAAAAAAAAAAAAAAAAAAAAAAAAAAAAAAAAAAAAAAAAAAAAAAAAAAAAAAAAAAAAAAAAAAAAAAAAAAAAAAAAAAAAAAAAAAAAAAAAAAAAAAAAAAAAAAAAAAAAAAAAAAAAAAAAAAAAAAAAAAAAAAAAAAAAAAAAAAAAAAAAAAAAAAAAAAAAAAAAAAAAAAAAAAAAAAAAAAAAAAAAAAAAAAAAAAAAAAAAAAAAAAAAAAAAAAAAAAAAAAAAAAAAAAAAAAAAAAAAAAAAAAAAAAAAAAAAAAAAAAAAAAAAAAAAAAAAAAAAAAAAAAAAAAAAAAAAAAAAAAAAAAAAAAAAAAAAAAAAAAAAAAAAAAAAAAAAAAAAAAAAAAAAAAAAAAAAAAAAAAAAAAAAAAAAAAAAAAAAAAAAAAAAAAAAAAAAAAAAAAAAAAAAAAAAAAAAAAAAAAAAAAAAAAAAAAAAAAAAAAAAAAAAAAAAAAAAAAAAAAAAAAAAAAAAAAAAAAAAAAAAAAAAAAAAAAAAAAAAAAAAAAAAAAAAAAAAAAAAAAAAAAAAAAAAAAAAAAAAAAAAAAAAAAAAAAAAAAAAAAAAAAAAAAAAAAAAAAAAAAAAAAAAAAAAAAAAAAAAAAAAAAAAAAAAAAAAAAAAAAAAAAAAAAAAAAAAAAAAAAAAAAAAAAAAAAAAAAAAAAAAAAAAAAAAAAAAAAAAAAAAAAAAAAAAAAAAAAAAAAAAAAAAAAAAAAAAAAAAAAAAAAAAAAAAAAAAAAAAAAAAAAAAAAAAAAAAAAAAAAAAAAAAAAAAAAAAAAAAAAAAAAAAAAAAAAAAAAAAAAAAAAAAAAAAAAAAAAAAAAAAAAAAAAAAAAAAAAAAAAAAAAAAAAAAAAAAAAAAAAAAAAAAAAAAAAAAAAAAAAAAAAAAAAAAAAAAAAAAAAAAAAAAAAAAAAAAAAAAAAAAAAAAAAAAAAAAAAAAAAAAAAAAAAAAAAAAAAAAAAAAAAAAAAAAAAAAAAAAAAAAAAAAAAAAAAAAAAAAAAAAAAAAAAAAAAAAAAAAAAAAAAAAAAAAAAAAAAAAAAAAAAAAAAAAAAAAAAAAAAAAAAAAAAAAAAAAAAAAAAAAAAAAAAAAAAAAAAAAAAAAAAAAAAAAAAAAAAAAAAAAAAAAAAAAAAAAAAAAAAAAAAAAAAAAAAAAAAAAAAAAAAAAAAAAAAAAAAAAAAAAAAAAAAAAAAAAAAAAAAAAAAAAAAAAAAAAAAAAAAAAAAAAAAAAAAAAAAAAAAAAAAAAAAAAAAAAAAAAAAAAAAAAAAAAAAAAAAAAAAAAAAAAAAAAAAAAAAAAAAAAAAAAAAAAAAAAAAAAAAAAAAAAAAAAAAAAAAAAAAAAAAAAAAAAAAAAAAAAAAAAAAAAAAAAAAAAAAAAAAAAAAAAAAAAAAAAAAAAAAAAAAAAAAAAAAAAAAAAAAAAAAAAAAAAAAAAAAAAAAAAAAAAAAAAAAAAAAAAAAAAAAAAAAAAAAAAAAAAAAAAAAAAAAAAAAAAAAAAAAAAAAAAAAAAAAAAAAAAAAAAAAAAAAAAAAAAAAAAAAAAAAAAAAAAAAAAAAAAAAAAAAAAAAAAAAAAAAAAAAAAAAAAAAAAAAAAAAAAAAAAAAAAAAAAAAAAAAAAAAAAAAAAAAAAAAAAAAAAAAAAAAAAAAAAAAAAAAAAAAAAAAAAAAAAAAAAAAAAAAAAAAAAAAAAAAAAAAAAAAAAAAAAAAAAAAAAAAAAAAAAAAAAAAAAAAAAAAAAAAAAAAAAAAAAAAAAAAAAAAAAAAAAAAAAAAAAAAAAAAAAAAAAAAAAAAAAAAAAAAAAAAAAAAAAAAAAAAAAAAAAAAAAAAAAAAAAAAAAAAAAAAAAAAAAAAAAAAAAAAAAAAAAAAAAAAAAAAAAAAAAAAAAAAAAAAAAAAAAAAAAAAAAAAAAAAAAAAAAAAAAAAAAAAAAAAAAAAAAAAAAAAAAAAAAAAAAAAAAAAAAAAAAAAAAAAAAAAAAAAAAAAAAAAAAAAAAAAAAAAAAAAAAAAAAAAAAAAAAAAAAAAAAAAAAAAAAAAAAAAAAAAAAAAAAAAAAAAAAAAAAAAAAAAAAAAAAAAAAAAAAAAAAAAAAAAAAAAAAAAAAAAAAAAAAAAAAAAAAAAAAAAAAAAAAAAAAAAAAAAAAAAAAAAAAAAAAAAAAAAAAAAAAAAAAAAAAAAAAAAAAAAAAAAAAAAAAAAAAAAAAAAAAAAAAAAAAAAAAAAAAAAAAAAAAAAAAAAAAAAAAAAAAAAAAAAAAAAAAAAAAAAAAAAAAAAAAAAAAAAAAAAAAAAAAAAAAAAAAAAAAAAAAAAAAAAAAAAAAAAAAAAAAAAAAAAAAAAAAAAAAAAAAAAAAAAAAAAAAAAAAAAAAAAAAAAAAAAAAAAAAAAAAAAAAAAAAAAAAAAAAAAAAAAAAAAAAAAAAAAAAAAAAAAAAAAAAAAAAAAAAAAAAAAAAAAAAAAAAAAAAAAAAAAAAAAAAAAAAAAAAAAAAAAAAAAAAAAAAAAAAAAAAAAAAAAAAAAAAAAAAAAAAAAAAAAAAAAAAAAAAAAAAAAAAAAAAAAAAAAAAAAAAAAAAAAAAAAAAAAAAAAAAAAAAAAAAAAAAAAAAAAAAAAAAAAAAAAAAAAAAAAAAAAAAAAAAAAAAAAAAAAAAAAAAAAAAAAAAAAAAAAAAAAAAAAAAAAAAAAAAAAAAAAAAAAAAAAAAAAAAAAAAAAAAAAAAAAAAAAAAAAAAAAAAAAAAAAAAAAAAAAAAAAAAAAAAAAAAAAAAAAAAAAAAAAAAAAAAAAAAAAAAAAAAAAAAAAAAAAAAAAAAAAAAAAAAAAAAAAAAAAAAAAAAAAAAAAAAAAAAAAAAAAAAAAAAAAAAAAAAAAAAAAAAAAAAAAAAAAAAAAAAAAAAAAAAAAAAAAAAAAAAAAAAAAAAAAAAAAAAAAAAAAAAAAAAAAAAAAAAAAAAAAAAAAAAAAAAAAAAAAAAAAAAAAAAAAAAAAAAAAAAAAAAAAAAAAAAAAAAAAAAAAAAAAAAAAAAAAAAAAAAAAAAAAAAAAAAAAAAAAAAAAAAAAAAAAAAAAAAAAAAAAAAAAAAAAAAAAAAAAAAAAAAAAAAAAAAAAAAAAAAAAAAAAAAAAAAAAAAAAAAAAAAAAAAAAAAAAAAAAAAAAAAAAAAAAAAAAAAAAAAAAAAAAAAAAAAAAAAAAAAAAAAAAAAAAAAAAAAAAAAAAAAAAAAAAAAAAAAAAAAAAAAAAAAAAAAAAAAAAAAAAAAAAAAAAAAAAAAAAAAAAAAAAAAAAAAAAAAAAAAAAAAAAAAAAAAAAAAAAAAAAAAAAAAAAAAAAAAAAAAAAAAAAAAAAAAAAAAAAAAAAAAAAAAAAAAAAAAAAAAAAAAAAAAAAAAAAAAAAAAAAAAAAAAAAAAAAAAAAAAAAAAAAAAAAAAAAAAAAAAAAAAAAAAAAAAAAAAAAAAAAAAAAAAAAAAAAAAAAAAAAAAAAAAAAAAAAAAAAAAAAAAAAAAAAAAAAAAAAAAAAAAAAAAAAAAAAAAAAAAAAAAAAAAAAAAAAAAAAAAAAAAAAAAAAAAAAAAAAAAAAAAAAAAAAAAAAAAAAAAAAAAAAAAAAAAAAAAAAAAAAAAAAAAAAAAAAAAAAAAAAAAAAAAAAAAAAAAAAAAAAAAAAAAAAAAAAAAAAAAAAAAAAAAAAAAAAAAAAAAAAAAAAAAAAAAAAAAAAAAAAAAAAAAAAAAAAAAAAAAAAAAAAAAAAAAAAAAAAAAAAAAAAAAAAAAAAAAAAAAAAAAAAAAAAAAAAAAAAAAAAAAAAAAAAAAAAAAAAAAAAAAAAAAAAAAAAAAAAAAAAAAAAAAAAAAAAAAAAAAAAAAAAAAAAAAAAAAAAAAAAAAAAAAAAAAAAAAAAAAAAAAAAAAAAAAAAAAAAAAAAAAAAAAAAAAAAAAAAAAAAAAAAAAAAAAAAAAAAAAAAAAAAAAAAAAAAAAAAAAAAAAAAAAAAAAAAAAAAAAAAAAAAAAAAAAAAAAAAAAAAAAAAAAAAAAAAAAAAAAAAAAAAAAAAAAAAAAAAAAAAAAAAAAAAAAAAAAAAAAAAAAAAAAAAAAAAAAAAAAAAAAAAAAAAAAAAAAAAAAAAAAAAAAAAAAAAAAAAAAAAAAAAAAAAAAAAAAAAAAAAAAAAAAAAAAAAAAAAAAAAAAAAAAAAAAAAAAAAAAAAAAAAAAAAAAAAAAAAAAAAAAAAAAAAAAAAAAAAAAAAAAAAAAAAAAAAAAAAAAAAAAAAAAAAAAAAAAAAAAAAAAAAAAAAAAAAAAAAAAAAAAAAAAAAAAAAAAAAAAAAAAAAAAAAAAAAAAAAAAAAAAAAAAAAAAAAAAAAAAAAAAAAAAAAAAAAAAAAAAAAAAAAAAAAAAAAAAAAAAAAAAAAAAAAAAAAAAAAAAAAAAAAAAAAAAAAAAAAAAAAAAAAAAAAAAAAAAAAAAAAAAAAAAAAAAAAAAAAAAAAAAAAAAAAAAAAAAAAAAAAAAAAAAAAAAAAAAAAAAAAAAAAAAAAAAAAAAAAAAAAAAAAAAAAAAAAAAAAAAAAAAAAAAAAAAAAAAAAAAAAAAAAAAAAAAAAAAAAAAAAAAAAAAAAAAAAAAAAAAAAAAAAAAAAAAAAAAAAAAAAAAAAAAAAAAAAAAAAAAAAAAAAAAAAAAAAAAAAAAAAAAAAAAAAAAAAAAAAAAAAAAAAAAAAAAAAAAAAAAAAAAAAAAAAAAAAAAAAAAAAAAAAAAAAAAAAAAAAAAAAAAAAAAAAAAAAAAAAAAAAAAAAAAAAAAAAAAAAAAAAAAAAAAAAAAAAAAAAAAAAAAAAAAAAAAAAAAAAAAAAAAAAAAAAAAAAAAAAAAAAAAAAAAAAAAAAAAAAAAAAAAAAAAAAAAAAAAAAAAAAAAAAAAAAAAAAAAAAAAAAAAAAAAAAAAAAAAAAAAAAAAAAAAAAAAAAAAAAAAAAAAAAAAAAAAAAAAAAAAAAAAAAAAAAAAAAAAAAAAAAAAAAAAAAAAAAAAAAAAAAAAAAAAAAAAAAAAAAAAAAAAAAAAAAAAAAAAAAAAAAAAAAAAAAAAAAAAAAAAAAAAAAAAAAAAAAAAAAAAAAAAAAAAAAAAAAAAAAAAAAAAAAAAAAAAAAAAAAAAAAAAAAAAAAAAAAAAAAAAAAAAAAAAAAAAAAAAAAAAAAAAAAAAAAAAAAAAAAAAAAAAAAAAAAAAAAAAAAAAAAAAAAAAAAAAAAAAAAAAAAAAAAAAAAAAAAAAAAAAAAAAAAAAAAAAAAAAAAAAAAAAAAAAAAAAAAAAAAAAAAAAAAAAAAAAAAAAAAAAAAAAAAAAAAAAAAAAAAAAAAAAAAAAAAAAAAAAAAAAAAAAAAAAAAAAAAAAAAAAAAAAAAAAAAAAAAAAAAAAAAAAAAAAAAAAAAAAAAAAAAAAAAAAAAAAAAAAAAAAAAAAAAAAAAAAAAAAAAAAAAAAAAAAAAAAAAAAAAAAAAAAAAAAAAAAAAAAAAAAAAAAAAAAAAAAAAAAAAAAAAAAAAAAAAAAAAAAAAAAAAAAAAAAAAAAAAAAAAAAAAAAAAAAAAAAAAAAAAAAAAAAAAAAAAAAAAAAAAAAAAAAAAAAAAAAAAAAAAAAAAAAAAAAAAAAAAAAAAAAAAAAAAAAAAAAAAAAAAAAAAAAAAAAAAAAAAAAAAAAAAAAAAAAAAAAAAAAAAAAAAAAAAAAAAAAAAAAAAAAAAAAAAAAAAAAAAAAAAAAAAAAAAAAAAAAAAAAAAAAAAAAAAAAAAAAAAAAAAAAAAAAAAAAAAAAAAAAAAAAAAAAAAAAAAAAAAAAAAAAAAAAAAAAAAAAAAAAAAAAAAAAAAAAAAAAAAAAAAAAAAAAAAAAAAAAAAAAAAAAAAAAAAAAAAAAAAAAAAAAAAAAAAAAAAAAAAAAAAAAAAAAAAAAAAAAAAAAAAAAAAAAAAAAAAAAAAAAAAAAAAAAAAAAAAAAAAAAAAAAAAAAAAAAAAAAAAAAAAAAAAAAAAAAAAAAAAAAAAAAAAAAAAAAAAAAAAAAAAAAAAAAAAAAAAAAAAAAAAAAAAAAAAAAAAAAAAAAAAAAAAAAAAAAAAAAAAAAAAAAAAAAAAAAAAAAAAAAAAAAAAAAAAAAAAAAAAAAAAAAAAAAAAAAAAAAAAATAAAAAAAAAAAAAAAAAAAAAAAAAAAAAAAAAAAAAAAAAAAAAAAAAAAAAAAAAAAAAAAAAAAAAAAAAAAAAAAAAAAAAAAAAAAAAAAAAAAAAAAAAAAAAAAAAAAAAAAAAAAAAAAAAAAAAAAAAAAAAAAAAAAAAAAAAAAAAAAAAAAAAAAAAAAAAAAAAAAAAAAAAAAAAAAAAAAAAAAAAAAAAAAAAAAAAAAAAAAAAAAAAAAAAAAAAAAAAAAAAAAAAAAAAAAAAAAAAAAAAAAAAAAAAAAAAAAAAAAAAAAAAAAAAAAAAAAAAAAAAAAAAAAAAAAAAAAAAAAAAAAAAAAAAAAAAAAAAAAAAAAAAAAAAAAAAAAAAAAAAAAAAAAAAAAAAAAAAAAAAAAAAAAAAAAAAAAAAAAAAAAAAAAAAAAAAAAAAAAAAAAAAAAAAAAAAAAAAAAAAAAAAAAAAAAAAAAAAAAAAAAAAAAAAAAAAAAAAAAAAAAAAAAAAAAAAAAAAAAAAAAAAAAAAAAAAAAAAAAAAAAAAAAAAAAAAAAAAAAAAAAAAAAAAAAAAAAAAAAAAAAAAAAAAAAAAAAAAAAAAAAAAAAAAAAAAAAAAAAAAAAAAAAAAAAAAAAAAAAAAAAAAAAAAAAAAAAAAAAAAAAAAAAAAAAAAAAAAAAAAAAAAAAAAAAAAAAAAAAAAAAAAAAAAAAAAAAAAAAAAAAAAAAAAAAAAAAAAAAAAAAAAAAAAAAAAAAAAAAAAAAAAAAAAAAAAAAAAAAAAAAAAAAAAAAAAAAAAAAAAAAAAAAAAAAAAAAAAAAAAAAAAAAAAAAAAAAAAAAAAAAAAAAAAAAAAAAAAAAAAAAAAAAAAAAAAAAAAAAAAAAAAAAAAAAAAAAAAAAAAAAAAAAAAAAAAAAAAAAAAAAAAAAAAAAAAAAAAAAAAAAAAAAAAAAAAAAAAAAAAAAAAAAAAAAAAAAAAAAAAAAAAAAAAAAAAAAAAAAAAAAAAAAAAAAAAAAAAAAAAAAAAAAAAAAAAAAAAAAAAAAAAAAAAAAAAAAAAAAAAAAAAAAAAAAAAAAAAAAAAAAAAAAAAAAAAAAAAAAAAAAAAAAAAAAAAAAAAAAAAAAAAAAAAAAAAAAAAAAAAAAAAAAAAAAAAAAAAAAAAAAAAAAAAAAAAAAAAAAAAAAAAAAAAAAAAAAAAAAAAAAAAAAAAAAAAAAAAAAAAAAAAAAAAAAAAAAAAAAAAAAAAAAAAAAAAAAAAAAAAAAAAAAAAAAAAAAAAAAAAAAAAAAAAAAAAAAAAAAAAAAAAAAAAAAAAAAAAAAAAAAAAAAAAAAAAAAAAAAAAAAAAAAAAAAAAAAAAAAAAAAAAAAAAAAAAAAAAAAAAAAAAAAAAAAAAAAAAAAAAAAAAAAAAAAAAAAAAAAAAAAAAAAAAAAAAAAAAAAAAAAAAAAAAAAAAAAAAAAAAAAAAAAAAAAAAAAAAAAAAAAAAAAAAAAAAAAAAAAAAAAAAAAAAAAAAAAAAAAAAAAAAAAAAAAAAAAAAAAAAAAAAAAAAAAAAAAAAAAAAAAAAAAAAAAAAAAAAAAAAAAAAAAAAAAAAAAAAAAAAAAAAAAAAAAAAAAAAAAAAAAAAAAAAAAAAAAAAAAAAAAAAAAAAAAAAAAAAAAAAAAAAAAAAAAAAAAAAAAAAAAAAAAAAAAAAAAAAAAAAAAAAAAAAAAAAAAAAAAAAAAAAAAAAAAAAAAAAAAAAAAAAAAAAAAAAAAAAAAAAAAAAAAAAAAAAAAAAAAAAAAAAAAAAAAAAAAAAAAAAAAAAAAAAAAAAAAAAAAAAAAAAAAAAAAAAAAAAAAAAAAAAAAAAAAAAAAAAAAAAAAAAAAAAAAAAAAAAAAAAAAAAAAAAAAAAAAAAAAAAAAAAAAAAAAAAAAAAAAAAAAAAAAAAAAAAAAAAAAAAAAAAAAAAAAAAAAAAAAAAAAAAAAAAAAAAAAAAAAAAAAAAAAAAAAAAAAAAAAAAAAAAAAAAAAAAAAAAAAAAAAAAAAAAAAAAAAAAAAAAAAAAAAAAAAAAAAAAAAAAAAAAAAAAAAAAAAAAAAAAAAAAAAAAAAAAAAAAAAAAAAAAAAAAAAAAAAAAAAAAAAAAAAAAAAAAAAAAAAAAAAAAAAAAAAAAAAAAAAAAAAAAAAAAAAAAAAAAAAAAAAAAAAAAAAAAAAAAAAAAAAAAAAAAAAAAAAAAAAAAAAAAAAAAAAAAAAAAAAAAAAAAAAAAAAAAAAAAAAAAAAAAAAAAAAAAAAAAAAAAAAAAAAAAAAAAAAAAAAAAAAAAAAAAAAAAAAAAAAAAAAAAAAAAAAAAAAAAAAAAAAAAAAAAAAAAAAAAAAAAAAAAAAAAAAAAAAAAAAAAAAAAAAAAAAAAAAAAAAAAAAAAAAAAAAAAAAAAAAAAAAAAAAAAAAAAAAAAAAAAAAAAAAAAAAAAAAAAAAAAAAAAAAAAAAAAAAAAAAAAAAAAAAAAAAAAAAAAAAAAAAAAAAAAAAAAAAAAAAAAAAAAAAAAAAAAAAAAAAAAAAAAAAAAAAAAAAAAAAAAAAAAAAAAAAAAAAAAAAAAAAAAAAAAAAAAAAAAAAAAAAAAAAAAAAAAAAAAAAAAAAAAAAAAAAAAAAAAAAAAAAAAAAAAAAAAAAAAAAAAAAAAAAAAAAAAAAAAAAAAAAAAAAAAAAAAAAAAAAAAAAAAAAAAAAAAAAAAAAAAAAAAAAAAAAAAAAAAAAAAAAAAAAAAAAAAAAAAAAAAAAAAAAAAAAAAAAAAAAAAAAAAAAAAAAAAAAAAAAAAAAAAAAAAAAAAAAAAAAAAAAAAAAAAAAAAAAAAAAAAAAAAAAAAAAAAAAAAAAAAAAAAAAAAAAAAAAAAAAAAAAAAAAAAAAAAAAAAAAAAAAAAAAAAAAAAAAAAAAAAAAAAAAAAAAAAAAAAAAAAAAAAAAAAAAAAAAAAAAAAAAAAAAAAAAAAAAAAAAAAAAAAAAAAAAAAAAAAAAAAAAAAAAAAAAAAAAAAAAAAAAAAAAAAAAAAAAAAAAAAAAAAAAAAAAAAAAAAAAAAAAAAAAAAAAAAAAAAAAAAAAAAAAAAAAAAAAAAAAAAAAAAAAAAAAAAAAAAAAAAAAAAAAAAAAAAAAAAAAAAAAAAAAAAAAAAAAAAAAAAAAAAAAAAAAAAAAAAAAAAAAAAAAAAAAAAAAAAAAAAAAAAAAAAAAAAAAAAAAAAAAAAAAAAAAAAAAAAAAAAAAAAAAAAAAAAAAAAAAAAAAAAAAAAAAAAAAAAAAAAAAAAAAAAAAAAAAAAAAAAAAAAAAAAAAAAAAAAAAAAAAAAAAAAAAAAAAAAAAAAAAAAAAAAAAAAAAAAAAAAAAAAAAAAAAAAAAAAAAAAAAAAAAAAAAAAAAAAAAAAAAAAAAAAAAAAAAAAAAAAAAAAAAAAAAAAAAAAAAAAAAAAAAAAAAAAAAAAAAAAAAAAAAAAAAAAAAAAAAAAAAAAAAAAAAAAAAAAAAAAAAAAAAAAAAAAAAAAAAAAAAAAAAAAAAAAAAAAAAAAAAAAAAAAAAAAAAAAAAAAAAAAAAAAAAAAAAAAAAAAAAAAAAAAAAAAAAAAAAAAAAAAAAAAAAAAAAAAAAAAAAAAAAAAAAAAAAAAAAAAAAAAAAAAAAAAAAAAAAAAAAAAAAAAAAAAAAAAAAAAAAAAAAAAAAAAAAAAAAAAAAAAAAAAAAAAAAAAAAAAAAAAAAAAAAAAAAAAAAAAAAAAAAAAAAAAAAAAAAAAAAAAAAAAAAAAAAAAAAAAAAAAAAAAAAAAAAAAAAAAAAAAAAAAAAAAAAAAAAAAAAAAAAAAAAAAAAAAAAAAAAAAAAAAAAAAAAAAAAAAAAAAAAAAAAAAAAAAAAAAAAAAAAAAAAAAAAAAAAAAAAAAAAAAAAAAAAAAAAAAAAAAAAAAAAAAAAAAAAAAAAAAAAAAAAAAAAAAAAAAAAAAAAAAAAAAAAAAAAAAAAAAAAAAAAAAAAAAAAAAAAAAAAAAAAAAAAAAAAAAAAAAAAAAAAAAAAAAAAAAAAAAAAAAAAAAAAAAAAAAAAAAAAAAAAAAAAAAAAAAAAAAAAAAAAAAAAAAAAAAAAAAAAAAAAAAAAAAAAAAAAAAAAAAAAAAAAAAAAAAAAAAAAAAAAAAAAAAAAAAAAAAAAAAAAAAAAAAAAAAAAAAAAAAAAAAAAAAAAAAAAAAAAAAAAAAAAAAAAAAAAAAAAAAAAAAAAAAAAAAAAAAAAAAAAAAAAAAAAAAAAAAAAAAAAAAAAAAAAAAAAAAAAAAAAAAAAAAAAAAAAAAAAAAAAAAAAAAAAAAAAAAAAAAAAAAAAAAAAAAAAAAAAAAAAAAAAAAAAAAAAAAAAAAAAAAAAAAAAAAAAAAAAAAAAAAAAAAAAAAAAAAAAAAAAAAAAAAAAAAAAAAAAAAAAAAAAAAAAAAAAAAAAAAAAAAAAAAAAAAAAAAAAAAAAAAAAAAAAAAAAAAAAAAAAAAAAAAAAAAAAAAAAAAAAAAAAAAAAAAAAAAAAAAAAAAAAAAAAAAAAAAAAAAAAAAAAAAAAAAAAAAAAAAAAAAAAAAAAAAAAAAAAAAAAAAAAAAAAAAAAAAAAAAAAAAAAAAAAAAAAAAAAAAAAAAAAAAAAAAAAAAAAAAAAAAAAAAAAAAAAAAAAAAAAAAAAAAAAAAAAAAAAAAAAAAAAAAAAAAAAAAAAAAAAAAAAAAAAAAAAAAAAAAAAAAAAAAAAAAAAAAAAAAAAAAAAAAAAAAAAAAAAAAAAAAAAAAAAAAAAAAAAAAAAAAAAAAAAAAAAAAAAAAAAAAAAAAAAAAAAAAAAAAAAAAAAAAAAAAAAAAAAAAAAAAAAAAAAAAAAAAAAAAAAAAAAAAAAAAAAAAAAAAAAAAAAAAAAAAAAAAAAAAAAAAAAAAAAAAAAAAAAAAAAAAAAAAAAAAAAAAAAAAAAAAAAAAAAAAAAAAAAAAAAAAAAAAAAAAAAAAAAAAAAAAAAAAAAAAAAAAAAAAAAAAAAAAAAAAAAAAAAAAAAAAAAAAAAAAAAAAAAAAAAAAAAAAAAAAAAAAAAAAAAAAAAAAAAAAAAAAAAAAAAAAAAAAAAAAAAAAAAAAAAAAAAAAAAAAAAAAAAAAAAAAAAAAAAAAAAAAAAAAAAAAAAAAAAAAAAAAAAAAAAAAAAAAAAAAAAAAAAAAAAAAAAAAAAAAAAAAAAAAAAAAAAAAAAAAAAAAAAAAAAAAAAAAAAAAAAAAAAAAAAAAAAAAAAAAAAAAAAAAAAAAAAAAAAAAAAAAAAAAAAAAAAAAAAAAAAAAAAAAAAAAAAAAAAAAAAAAAAAAAAAAAAAAAAAAAAAAAAAAAAAAAAAAAAAAAAAAAAAAAAAAAAAAAAAAAAAAAAAAAAAAAAAAAAAAAAAAAAAAAAAAAAAAAAAAAAAAAAAAAAAAAAAAAAAAAAAAAAAAAAAAAAAAAAAAAAAAAAAAAAAAAAAAAAAAAAAAAAAAAAAAAAAAAAAAAAAAAAAAAAAAAAAAAAAAAAAAAAAAAAAAAAAAAAAAAAAAAAAAAAAAAAAAAAAAAAAAAAAAAAAAAAAAAAAAAAAAAAAAAAAAAAAAAAAAAAAAAAAAAAAAAAAAAAAAAAAAAAAAAAAAAAAAAAAAAAAAAAAAAAAAAAAAAAAAAAAAAAAAAAAAAAAAAAAAAAAAAAAAAAAAAAAAAAAAAAAAAAAAAAAAAAAAAAAAAAAAAAAAAAAAAAAAAAAAAAAAAAAAAAAAAAAAAAAAAAAAAAAAAAAAAAAAAAAAAAAAAAAAAAAAAAAAAAAAAAAAAAAAAAAAAAAAAAAAAAAAAAAAAAAAAAAAAAAAAAAAAAAAAAAAAAAAAAAAAAAAAAAAAAAAAAAAAAAAAAAAAAAAAAAAAAAAAAAAAAAAAAAAAAAAAAAAAAAAAAAAAAAAAAAAAAAAAAAAAAAAAAAAAAAAAAAAAAAAAAAAAAAAAAAAAAAAAAAAAAAAAAAAAAAAAAAAAAAAAAAAAAAAAAAAAAAAAAAAAAAAAAAAAAAAAAAAAAAAAAAAAAAAAAAAAAAAAAAAAAAAAAAAAAAAAAAAAAAAAAAAAAAAAAAAAAAAAAAAAAAAAAAAAAAAAAAAAAAAAAAAAAAAAAAAAAAAAAAAAAAAAAAAAAAAAAAAAAAAAAAAAAAAAAAAAAAAAAAAAAAAAAAAAAAAAAAAAAAAAAAAAAAAAAAAAAAAAAAAAAAAAAAAAAAAAAAAAAAAAAAAAAAAAAAAAAAAAAAAAAAAAAAAAAAAAAAAAAAAAAAAAAAAAAAAAAAAAAAAAAAAAAAAAAAAAAAAAAAAAAAAAAAAAAAAAAAAAAAAAAAAAAAAAAAAAAAAAAAAAAAAAAAAAAAAAAAAAAAAAAAAAAAAAAAAAAAAAAAAAAAAAAAAAAAAAAAAAAAAAAAAAAAAAAAAAAAAAAAAAAAAAAAAAAAAAAAAAAAAAAAAAAAAAAAAAAAAAAAAAAAAAAAAAAAAAAAAAAAAAAAAAAAAAAAAAAAAAAAAAAAAAAAAAAAAAAAAAAAAAAAAAAAAAAAAAAAAAAAAAAAAAAAAAAAAAAAAAAAAAAAAAAAAAAAAAAAAAAAAAAAAAAAAAAAAAAAAAAAAAAAAAAAAAAAAAAAAAAAAAAAAAAAAAAAAAAAAAAAAAAAAAAAAAAAAAAAAAAAAAAAAAAAAAAAAAAAAAAAAAAAAAAAAAAAAAAAAAAAAAAAAAAAAAAAAAAAAAAAAAAAAAAAAAAAAAAAAAAAAAAAAAAAAAAAAAAAAAAAAAAAAAAAAAAAAAAAAAAAAAAAAAAAAAAAAAAAAAAAAAAAAAAAAAAAAAAAAAAAAAAAAAAAAAAAAAAAAAAAAAAAAAAAAAAAAAAAAAAAAAAAAAAAAAAAAAAAAAAAAAAAAAAAAAAAAAAAAAAAAAAAAAAAAAAAAAAAAAAAAAAAAAAAAAAAAAAAAAAAAAAAAAAAAAAAAAAAAAAAAAAAAAAAAAAAAAAAAAAAAAAAAAAAAAAAAAAAAAAAAAAAAAAAAAAAAAAAAAAAAAAAAAAAAAAAAAAAAAAAAAAAAAAAAAAAAAAAAAAAAAAAAAAAAAAAAAAAAAAAAAAAAAAAAAAAAAAAAAAAAAAAAAAAAAAAAAAAAAAAAAAAAAAAAAAAAAAAAAAAAAAAAAAAAAAAAAAAAAAAAAAAAAAAAAAAAAAAAAAAAAAAAAAAAAAAAAAAAAAAAAAAAAAAAAAAAAAAAAAAAAAAAAAAAAAAAAAAAAAAAAAAAAAAAAAAAAAAAAAAAAAAAAAAAAAAAAAAAAAAAAAAAAAAAAAAAAAAAAAAAAAAAAAAAAAAAAAAAAAAAAAAAAAAAAAAAAAAAAAAAAAAAAAAAAAAAAAAAAAAAAAAAAAAAAAAAAAAAAAAAAAAAAAAAAAAAAAAAAAAAAAAAAAAAAAAAAAAAAAAAAAAAAAAAAAAAAAAAAAAAAAAAAAAAAAAAAAAAAAAAAAAAAAAAAAAAAAAAAAAAAAAAAAAAAAAAAAAAAAAAAAAAAAAAAAAAAAAAAAAAAAAAAAAAAAAAAAAAAAAAAAAAAAAAAAAAAAAAAAAAAAAAAAAAAAAAAAAAAAAAAAAAAAAAAAAAAAAAAAAAAAAAAAAAAAAAAAAAAAAAAAAAAAAAAAAAAAAAAAAAAAAAAAAAAAAAAAAAAAAAAAAAAAAAAAAAAAAAAAAAAAAAAAAAAAAAAAAAAAAAAAAAAAAAAAAAAAAAAAAAAAAAAAAAAAAAAAAAAAAAAAAAAAAAAAAAAAAAAAAAAAAAAAAAAAAAAAAAAAAAAAAAAAAAAAAAAAAAAAAAAAAAAAAAAAAAAAAAAAAAAAAAAAAAAAAAAAAAAAAAAAAAAAAAAAAAAAAAAAAAAAAAAAAAAAAAAAAAAAAAAAAAAAAAAAAAAAAAAAAAAAAAAAAAAAAAAAAAAAAAAAAAAAAAAAAAAAAAAAAAAAAAAAAAAAAAAAAAAAAAAAAAAAAAAAAAAAAAAAAAAAAAAAAAAAAAAAAAAAAAAAAAAAAAAAAAAAAAAAAAAAAAAAAAAAAAAAAAAAAAAAAAAAAAAAAAAAAAAAAAAAAAAAAAAAAAAAAAAAAAAAAAAAAAAAAAAAAAAAAAAAAAAAAAAAAAAAAAAAAAAAAAAAAAAAAAAAAAAAAAAAAAAAAAAAAAAAAAAAAAAAAAAAAAAAAAAAAAAAAAAAAAAAAAAAAAAAAAAAAAAAAAAAAAAAAAAAAAAAAAAAAAAAAAAAAAAAAAAAAAAAAAAAAAAAAAAAAAAAAAAAAAAAAAAAAAAAAAAAAAAAAAAAAAAAAAAAAAAAAAAAAAAAAAAAAAAAAAAAAAAAAAAAAAAAAAAAAAAAAAAAAAAAAAAAAAAAAAAAAAAAAAAAAAAAAAAAAAAAAAAAAAAAAAAAAAAAAAAAAAAAAAAAAAAAAAAAAAAAAAAAAAAAAAAAAAAAAAAAAAAAAAAAAAAAAAAAAAAAAAAAAAAAAAAAAAAAAAAAAAAAAAAAAAAAAAAAAAAAAAAAAAAAAAAAAAAAAAAAAAAAAAAAAAAAAAAAAAAAAAAAAAAAAAAAAAAAAAAAAAAAAAAAAAAAAAAAAAAAAAAAAAAAAAAAAAAAAAAAAAAAAAAAAAAAAAAAAAAAAAAAAAAAAAAAAAAAAAAAAAAAAAAAAAAAAAAAAAAAAAAAAAAAAAAAAAAAAAAAAAAAAAAAAAAAAAAAAAAAAAAAAAAAAAAAAAAAAAAAAAAAAAAAAAAAAAAAAAAAAAAAAAAAAAAAAAAAAAAAAAAAAAAAAAAAAAAAAAAAAAAAAAAAAAAAAAAAAAAAAAAAAAAAAAAAAAAAAAAAAAAAAAAAAAAAAAAAAAAAAAAAAAAAAAAAAAAAAAAAAAAAAAAAAAAAAAAAAAAAAAAAAAAAAAAAAAAAAAAAAAAAAAAAAAAAAAAAAAAAAAAAAAAAAAAAAAAAAAAAAAAAAAAAAAAAAAAAAAAAAAAAAAAAAAAAAAAAAAAAAAAAAAAAAAAAAAAAAAAAAAAAAAAAAAAAAAAAAAAAAAAAAAAAAAAAAAAAAAAAAAAAAAAAAAAAAAAAAAAAAAAAAAAAAAAAAAAAAAAAAAAAAAAAAAAAAAAAAAAAAAAAAAAAAAAAAAAAAAAAAAAAAAAAAAAAAAAAAAAAAAAAAAAAAAAAAAAAAAAAAAAAAAAAAAAAAAAAAAAAAAAAAAAAAAAAAAAAAAAAAAAAAAAAAAAAAAAAAAAAAAAAAAAAAAAAAAAAAAAAAAAAAAAAAAAAAAAAAAAAAAAAAAAAAAAAAAAAAAAAAAAAAAAAAAAAAAAAAAAAAAAAAAAAAAAAAAAAAAAAAAAAAAAAAAAAAAAAAAAAAAAAAAAAAAAAAAAAAAAAAAAAAAAAAAAAAAAAAAAAAAAAAAAAAAAAAAAAAAAAAAAAAAAAAAAAAAAAAAAAAAAAAAAAAAAAAAAAAAAAAAAAAAAAAAAAAAAAAAAAAAAAAAAAAAAAAAAAAAAAAAAAAAAAAAAAAAAAAAAAAAAAAAAAAAAAAAAAAAAAAAAAAAAAAAAAAAAAAAAAAAAAAAAAAAAAAAAAAAAAAAAAAAAAAAAAAAAAAAAAAAAAAAAAAAAAAAAAAAAAAAAAAAAAAAAAAAAAAAAAAAAAAAAAAAAAAAAAAAAAAAAAAAAAAAAAAAAAAAAAAAAAAAAAAAAAAAAAAAAAAAAAAAAAAAAAAAAAAAAAAAAAAAAAAAAAAAAAAAAAAAAAAAAAAAAAAAAAAAAAAAAAAAAAAAAAAAAAAAAAAAAAAAAAAAAAAAAAAAAAAAAAAAAAAAAAAAAAAAAAAAAAAAAAAAAAAAAAAAAAAAAAAAAAAAAAAAAAAAAAAAAAAAAAAAAAAAAAAAAAAAAAAAAAAAAAAAAAAAAAAAAAAAAAAAAAAAAAAAAAAAAAAAAAAAAAAAAAAAAAAAAAAAAAAAAAAAAAAAAAAAAAAAAAAAAAAAAAAAAAAAAAAAAAAAAAAAAAAAAAAAAAAAAAAAAAAAAAAAAAAAAAAAAAAAAAAAAAAAAAAAAAAAAAAAAAAAAAAAAAAAAAAAAAAAAAAAAAAAAAAAAAAAAAAAAAAAAAAAAAAAAAAAAAAAAAAAAAAAAAAAAAAAAAAAAAAAAAAAAAAAAAAAAAAAAAAAAAAAAAAAAAAAAAAAAAAAAAAAAAAAAAAAAAAAAAAAAAAAAAAAAAAAAAAAAAAAAAAAAAAAAAAAAAAAAAAAAAAAAAAAAAAAAAAAAAAAAAAAAAAAAAAAAAAAAAAAAAAAAAAAAAAAAAAAAAAAAAAAAAAAAAAAAAAAAAAAAAAAAAAAAAAAAAAAAAAAAAAAAAAAAAAAAAAAAAAAAAAAAAAAAAAAAAAAAAAAAAAAAAAAAAAAAAAAAAAAAAAAAAAAAAAAAAAAAAAAAAAAAAAAAAAAAAAAAAAAAAAAAAAAAAAAAAAAAAAAAAAAAAAAAAAAAAAAAAAAAAAAAAAAAAAAAAAAAAAAAAAAAAAAAAAAAAAAAAAAAAAAAAAAAAAAAAAAAAAAAAAAAAAAAAAAAAAAAAAAAAAAAAAAAAAAAAAAAAAAAAAAAAAAAAAAAAAAAAAAAAAAAAAAAAAAAAAAAAAAAAAAAAAAAAAAAAAAAAAAAAAAAAAAAAAAAAAAAAAAAAAAAAAAAAAAAAAAAAAAAAAAAAAAAAAAAAAAAAAAAAAAAAAAAAAAAAAAAAAAAAAAAAAAAAAAAAAAAAAAAAAAAAAAAAAAAAAAAAAAAAAAAAAAAAAAAAAAAAAAAAAAAAAAAAAAAAAAAAAAAAAAAAAAAAAAAAAAAAAAAAAAAAAAAAAAAAAAAAAAAAAAAAAAAAAAAAAAAAAAAAAAAAAAAAAAAAAAAAAAAAAAAAAAAAAAAAAAAAAAAAAAAAAAAAAAAAAAAAAAAAAAAAAAAAAAAAAAAAAAAAAAAAAAAAAAAAAAAAAAAAAAAAAAAAAAAAAAAAAAAAAAAAAAAAAAAAAAAAAAAAAAAAAAAAAAAAAAAAAAAAAAAAAAAAAAAAAAAAAAAAAAAAAAAAAAAAAAAAAAAAAAAAAAAAAAAAAAAAAAAAAAAAAAAAAAAAAAAAAAAAAAAAAAAAAAAAAAAAAAAAAAAAAAAAAAAAAAAAAAAAAAAAAAAAAAAAAAAAAAAAAAAAAAAAAAAAAAAAAAAAAAAAAAAAAAAAAAAAAAAAAAAAAAAAAAAAAAAAAAAAAAAAAAAAAAAAAAAAAAAAAAAAAAAAAAAAAAAAAAAAAAAAAAAAAAAAAAAAAAAAAAAAAAAAAAAAAAAAAAAAAAAAAAAAAAAAAAAAAAAAAAAAAAAAAAAAAAAAAAAAAAAAAAAAAAAAAAAAAAAAAAAAAAAAAAAAAAAAAAAAAAAAAAAAAAAAAAAAAAAAAAAAAAAAAAAAAAAAAAAAAAAAAAAAAAAAAAAAAAAAAAAAAAAAAAAAAAAAAAAAAAAAAAAAAAAAAAAAAAAAAAAAAAAAAAAAAAAAAAAAAAAAAAAAAAAAAAAAAAAAAAAAAAAAAAAAAAAAAAAAAAAAAAAAAAAAAAAAAAAAAAAAAAAAAAAAAAAAAAAAAAAAAAAAAAAAAAAAAAAAAAAAAAAAAAAAAAAAAAAAAAAAAAAAAAAAAAAAAAAAAAAAAAAAAAAAAAAAAAAAAAAAAAAAAAAAAAAAAAAAAAAAAAAAAAAAAAAAAAAAAAAAAAAAAAAAAAAAAAAAAAAAAAAAAAAAAAAAAAAAAAAAAAAAAAAAAAAAAAAAAAAAAAAAAAAAAAAAAAAAAAAAAAAAAAAAAAAAAAAAAAAAAAAAAAAAAAAAAAAAAAAAAAAAAAAAAAAAAAAAAAAAAAAAAAAAAAAAAAAAAAAAAAAAAAAAAAAAAAAAAAAAAAAAAAAAAAAAAAAAAAAAAAAAAAAAAAAAAAAAAAAAAAAAAAAAAAAAAAAAAAAAAAAAAAAAAAAAAAAAAAAAAAAAAAAAAAAAAAAAAAAAAAAAAAAAAAAAAAAAAAAAAAAAAAAAAAAAAAAAAAAAAAAAAAAAAAAAAAAAAAAAAAAAAAAAAAAAAAAAAAAAAAAAAAAAAAAAAAAAAAAAAAAAAAAAAAAAAAAAAAAAAAAAAAAAAAAAAAAAAAAAAAAAAAAAAAAAAAAAAAAAAAAAAAAAAAAAAAAAAAAAAAAAAAAAAAAAAAAAAAAAAAAAAAAAAAAAAAAAAAAAAAAAAAAAAAAAAAAAAAAAAAAAAAAAAAAAAAAAAAAAAAAAAAAAAAAAAAAAAAAAAAAAAAAAAAAAAAAAAAAAAAAAAAAAAAAAAAAAAAAAAAAAAAAAAAAAAAAAAAAAAAAAAAAAAAAAAAAAAAAAAAAAAAAAAAAAAAAAAAAAAAAAAAAAAAAAAAAAAAAAAAAAAAAAAAAAAAAAAAAAAAAAAAAAAAAAAAAAAAAAAAAAAAAAAAAAAAAAAAAAAAAAAAAAAAAAAAAAAAAAAAAAAAAAAAAAAAAAAAAAAAAAAAAAAAAAAAAAAAAAAAAAAAAAAAAAAAAAAAAAAAAAAAAAAAAAAAAAAAAAAAAAAAAAAAAAAAAAAAAAAAAAAAAAAAAAAAAAAAAAAAAAAAAAAAAAAAAAAAAAAAAAAAAAAAAAAAAAAAAAAAAAAAAAAAAAAAAAAAAAAAAAAAAAAAAAAAAAAAAAAAAAAAAAAAAAAAAAAAAAAAAAAAAAAAAAAAAAAAAAAAAAAAAAAAAAAAAAAAAAAAAAAAAAAAAAAAAAAAAAAAAAAAAAAAAAAAAAAAAAAAAAAAAAAAAAAAAAAAAAAAAAAAAAAAAAAAAAAAAAAAAAAAAAAAAAAAAAAAAAAAAAAAAAAAAAAAAAAAAAAAAAAAAAAAAAAAAAAAAAAAAAAAAAAAAAAAAAAAAAAAAAAAAAAAAAAAAAAAAAAAAAAAAAAAAAAAAAAAAAAAAAAAAAAAAAAAAAAAAAAAAAAAAAAAAAAAAAAAAAAAAAAAAAAAAAAAAAAAAAAAAAAAAAAAAAAAAAAAAAAAAAAAAAAAAAAAAAAAAAAAAAAAAAAAAAAAAAAAAAAAAAAAAAAAAAAAAAAAAAAAAAAAAAAAAAAAAAAAAAAAAAAAAAAAAAAAAAAAAAAAAAAAAAAAAAAAAAAAAAAAAAAAAAAAAAAAAAAAAAAAAAAAAAAAAAAAAAAAAAAAAAAAAAAAAAAAAAAAAAAAAAAAAAAAAAAAAAAAAAAAAAAAAAAAAAAAAAAAAAAAAAAAAAAAAAAAAAAAAAAAAAAAAAAAAAAAAAAAAAAAAAAAAAAAAAAAAAAAAAAAAAAAAAAAAAAAAAAAAAAAAAAAAAAAAAAAAAAAAAAAAAAAAAAAAAAAAAAAAAAAAAAAAAAAAAAAAAAAAAAAAAAAAAAAAAAAAAAAAAAAAAAAAAAAAAAAAAAAAAAAAAAAAAAAAAAAAAAAAAAAAAAAAAAAAAAAAAAAAAAAAAAAAAAAAAAAAAAAAAAAAAAAAAAAAAAAAAAAAAAAAAAAAAAAAAAAAAAAAAAAAAAAAAAAAAAAAAAAAAAAAAAAAAAAAAAAAAAAAAAAAAAAAAAAAAAAAAAAAAAAAAAAAAAAAAAAAAAAAAAAAAAAAAAAAAAAAAAAAAAAAAAAAAAAAAAAAAAAAAAAAAAAAAAAAAAAAAAAAAAAAAAAAAAAAAAAAAAAAAAAAAAAAAAAAAAAAAAAAAAAAAAAAAAAAAAAAAAAAAAAAAAAAAAAAAAAAAAAAAAAAAAAAAAAAAAAAAAAAAAAAAAAAAAAAAAAAAAAAAAAAAAAAAAAAAAAAAAAAAAAAAAAAAAAAAAAAAAAAAAAAAAAAAAAAAAAAAAAAAAAAAAAAAAAAAAAAAAAAAAAAAAAAAAAAAAAAAAAAAAAAAAAAAAAAAAAAAAAAAAAAAAAAAAAAAAAAAAAAAAAAAAAAAAAAAAAAAAAAAAAAAAAAAAAAAAAAAAAAAAAAAAAAAAAAAAAAAAAAAAAAAAAAAAAAAAAAAAAAAAAAAAAAAAAAAAAAAAAAAAAAAAAAAAAAAAAAAAAAAAAAAAAAAAAAAAAAAAAAAAAAAAAAAAAAAAAAAAAAAAAAAAAAAAAAAAAAAAAAAAAAAAAAAAAAAAAAAAAAAAAAAAAAAAAAAAAAAAAAAAAAAAAAAAAAAAAAAAAAAAAAAAAAAAAAAAAAAAAAAAAAAAAAAAAAAAAAAAAAAAAAAAAAAAAAAAAAAAAAAAAAAAAAAAAAAAAAAAAAAAAAAAAAAAAAAAAAAAAAAAAAAAAAAAAAAAAAAAAAAAAAAAAAAAAAAAAAAAAAAAAAAAAAAAAAAAAAAAAAAAAAAAAAAAAAAAAAAAAAAAAAAAAAAAAAAAAAAAAAAAAAAAAAAAAAAAAAAAAAAAAAAAAAAAAAAAAAAAAAAAAAAAAAAAAAAAAAAAAAAAAAAAAAAAAAAAAAAAAAAAAAAAAAAAAAAAAAAAAAAAAAAAAAAAAAAAAAAAAAAAAAAAAAAAAAAAAAAAAAAAAAAAAAAAAAAAAAAAAAAAAAAAAAAAAAAAAAAAAAAAAAAAAAAAAAAAAAAAAAAAAAAAAAAAAAAAAAAAAAAAAAAAAAAAAAAAAAAAAAAAAAAAAAAAAAAAAAAAAAAAAAAAAAAAAAAAAAAAAAAAAAAAAAAAAAAAAAAAAAAAAAAAAAAAAAAAAAAAAAAAAAAAAAAAAAAAAAAAAAAAAAAAAAAAAAAAAAAAAAAAAAAAAAAAAAAAAAAAAAAAAAAAAAAAAAAAAAAAAAAAAAAAAAAAAAAAAAAAAAAAAAAAAAAAAAAAAAAAAAAAAAAAAAAAAAAAAAAAAAAAAAAAAAAAAAAAAAAAAAAAAAAAAAAAAAAAAAAAAAAAAAAAAAAAAAAAAAAAAAAAAAAAAAAAAAAAAAAAAAAAAAAAAAAAAAAAAAAAAAAAAAAAAAAAAAAAAAAAAAAAAAAAAAAAAAAAAAAAAAAAAAAAAAAAAAAAAAAAAAAAAAAAAAAAAAAAAAAAAAAAAAAAAAAAAAAAAAAAAAAAAAAAAAAAAAAAAAAAAAAAAAAAAAAAAAAAAAAAAAAAAAAAAAAAAAAAAAAAAAAAAAAAAAAAAAAAAAAAAAAAAAAAAAAAAAAAAAAAAAAAAAAAAAAAAAAAAAAAAAAAAAAAAAAAAAAAAAAAAAAAAAAAAAAAAAAAAAAAAAAAAAAAAAAAAAAAAAAAAAAAAAAAAAAAAAAAAAAAAAAAAAAAAAAAAAAAAAAAAAAAAAAAAAAAAAAAAAAAAAAAAAAAAAAAAAAAAAAAAAAAAAAAAAAAAAAAAAAAAAAAAAAAAAAAAAAAAAAAAAAAAAAAAAAAAAAAAAAAAAAAAAAAAAAAAAAAAAAAAAAAAAAAAAAAAAAAAAAAAAAAAAAAAAAAAAAAAAAAAAAAAAAAAAAAAAAAAAAAAAAAAAAAAAAAAAAAAAAAAAAAAAAAAAAAAAAAAAAAAAAAAAAAAAAAAAAAAAAAAAAAAAAAAAAAAAAAAAAAAAAAAAAAAAAAAAAAAAAAAAAAAAAAAAAAAAAAAAAAAAAAAAAAAAAAAAAAAAAAAAAAAAAAAAAAAAAAAAAAAAAAAAAAAAAAAAAAAAAAAAAAAAAAAAAAAAAAAAAAAAAAAAAAAAAAAAAAAAAAAAAAAAAAAAAAAAAAAAAAAAAAAAAAAAAAAAAAAAAAAAAAAAAAAAAAAAAAAAAAAAAAAAAAAAAAAAAAAAAAAAAAAAAAAAAAAAAAAAAAAAAAAAAAAAAAAAAAAAAAAAAAAAAAAAAAAAAAAAAAAAAAAAAAAAAAAAAAAAAAAAAAAAAAAAAAAAAAAAAAAAAAAAAAAAAAAAAAAAAAAAAAAAAAAAAAAAAAAAAAAAAAAAAAAAAAAAAAAAAAAAAAAAAAAAAAAAAAAAAAAAAAAAAAAAAAAAAAAAAAAAAAAAAAAAAAAAAAAAAAAAAAAAAAAAAAAAAAAAAAAAAAAAAAAAAAAAAAAAAAAAAAAAAAAAAAAAAAAAAAAAAAAAAAAAAAAAAAAAAAAAAAAAAAAAAAAAAAAAAAAAAAAAAAAAAAAAAAAAAAAAAAAAAAAAAAAAAAAAAAAAAAAAAAAAAAAAAAAAAAAAAAAAAAAAAAAAAAAAAAAAAAAAAAAAAAAAAAAAAAAAAAAAAAAAAAAAAAAAAAAAAAAAAAAAAAAAAAAAAAAAAAAAAAAAAAAAAAAAAAAAAAAAAAAAAAAAAAAAAAAAAAAAAAAAAAAAAAAAAAAAAAAAAAAAAAAAAAAAAAAAAAAAAAAAAAAAAAAAAAAAAAAAAAAAAAAAAAAAAAAAAAAAAAAAAAAAAAAAAAAAAAAAAAAAAAAAAAAAAAAAAAAAAAAAAAAAAAAAAAAAAAAAAAAAAAAAAAAAAAAAAAAAAAAAAAAAAAAAAAAAAAAAAAAAAAAAAAAAAAAAAAAAAAAAAAAAAAAAAAAAAAAAAAAAAAAAAAAAAAAAAAAAAAAAAAAAAAAAAAAAAAAAAAAAAAAAAAAAAAAAAAAAAAAAAAAAAAAAAAAAAAAAAAAAAAAAAAAAAAAAAAAAAAAAAAAAAAAAAAAAAAAAAAAAAAAAAAAAAAAAAAAAAAAAAAAAAAAAAAAAAAAAAAAAAAAAAAAAAAAAAAAAAAAAAAAAAAAAAAAAAAAAAAAAAAAAAAAAAAAAAAAAAAAAAAAAAAAAAAAAAAAAAAAAAAAAAAAAAAAAAAAAAAAAAAAAAAAAAAAAAAAAAAAAAAAAAAAAAAAAAAAAAAAAAAAAAAAAAAAAAAAAAAAAAAAAAAAAAAAAAAAAAAAAAAAAAAAAAAAAAAAAAAAAAAAAAAAAAAAAAAAAAAAAAAAAAAAAAAAAAAAAAAAAAAAAAAAAAAAAAAAAAAAAAAAAAAAAAAAAAAAAAAAAAAAAAAAAAAAAAAAAAAAAAAAAAAAAAAAAAAAAAAAAAAAAAAAAAAAAAAAAAAAAAAAAAAAAAAAAAAAAAAAAAAAAAAAAAAAAAAAAAAAAAAAAAAAAAAAAAAAAAAAAAAAAAAAAAAAAAAAAAAAAAAAAAAAAAAAAAAAAAAAAAAAAAAAAAAAAAAAAAAAAAAAAAAAAAAAAAAAAAAAAAAAAAAAAAAAAAAAAAAAAAAAAAAAAAAAAAAAAAAAAAAAAAAAAAAAAAAAAAAAAAAAAAAAAAAAAAAAAAAAAAAAAAAAAAAAAAAAAAAAAAAAAAAAAAAAAAAAAAAAAAAAAAAAAAAAAAAAAAAAAAAAAAAAAAAAAAAAAAAAAAAAAAAAAAAAAAAAAAAAAAAAAAAAAAAAAAAAAAAAAAAAAAAAAAAAAAAAAAAAAAAAAAAAAAAAAAAAAAAAAAAAAAAAAAAAAAAAAAAAAAAAAAAAAAAAAAAAAAAAAAAAAAAAAAAAAAAAAAAAAAAAAAAAAAAAAAAAAAAAAAAAAAAAAAAAAAAAAAAAAAAAAAAAAAAAAAAAAAAAAAAAAAAAAAAAAAAAAAAAAAAAAAAAAAAAAAAAAAAAAAAAAAAAAAAAAAAAAAAAAAAAAAAAAAAAAAAAAAAAAAAAAAAAAAAAAAAAAAAAAAAAAAAAAAAAAAAAAAAAAAAAAAAAAAAAAAAAAAAAAAAAAAAAAAAAAAAAAAAAAAAAAAAAAAAAAAAAAAAAAAAAAAAAAAAAAAAAAAAAAAAAAAAAAAAAAAAAAAAAAAAAAAAAAAAAAAAAAAAAAAAAAAAAAAAAAAAAAAAAAAAAAAAAAAAAAAAAAAAAAAAAAAAAAAAAAAAAAAAAAAAAAAAAAAAAAAAAAAAAAAAAAAAAAAAAAAAAAAAAAAAAAAAAAAAAAAAAAAAAAAAAAAAAAAAAAAAAAAAAAAAAAAAAAAAAAAAAAAAAAAAAAAAAAAAAAAAAAAAAAAAAAAAAAAAAAAAAAAAAAAAAAAAAAAAAAAAAAAAAAAAAAAAAAAAAAAAAAAAAAAAAAAAAAAAAAAAAAAAAAAAAAAAAAAAAAAAAAAAAAAAAAAAAAAAAAAAAAAAAAAAAAAAAAAAAAAAAAAAAAAAAAAAAAAAAAAAAAAAAAAAAAAAAAAAAAAAAAAAAAAAAAAAAAAAAAAAAAAAAAAAAAAAAAAAAAAAAAAAAAAAAAAAAAAAAAAAAAAAAAAAAAAAAAAAAAAAAAAAAAAAAAAAAAAAAAAAAAAAAAAAAAAAAAAAAAAAAAAAAAAAAAAAAAAAAAAAAAAAAAAAAAAAAAAAAAAAAAAAAAAAAAAAAAAAAAAAAAAAAAAAAAAAAAAAAAAAAAAAAAAAAAAAAAAAAAAAAAAAAAAAAAAAAAAAAAAAAAAAAAAAAAAAAAAAAAAAAAAAAAAAAAAAAAAAAAAAAAAAAAAAAAAAAAAAAAAAAAAAAAAAAAAAAAAAAAAAAAAAAAAAAAAAAAAAAAAAAAAAAAAAAAAAAAAAAAAAAAAAAAAAAAAAAAAAAAAAAAAAAAAAAAAAAAAAAAAAAAAAAAAAAAAAAAAAAAAAAAAAAAAAAAAAAAAAAAAAAAAAAAAAAAAAAAAAAAAAAAAAAAAAAAAAAAAAAAAAAAAAAAAAAAAAAAAAAAAAAAAAAAAAAAAAAAAAAAAAAAAAAAAAAAAAAAAAAAAAAAAAAAAAAAAAAAAAAAAAAAAAAAAAAAAAAAAAAAAAAAAAAAAAAAAAAAAAAAAAAAAAAAAAAAAAAAAAAAAAAAAAAAAAAAAAAAAAAAAAAAAAAAAAAAAAAAAAAAAAAAAAAAAAAAAAAAAAAAAAAAAAAAAAAAAAAAAAAAAAAAAAAAAAAAAAAAAAAAAAAAAAAAAAAAAAAAAAAAAAAAAAAAAAAAAAAAAAAAAAAAAAAAAAAAAAAAAAAAAAAAAAAAAAAAAAAAAAAAAAAAAAAAAAAAAAAAAAAAAAAAAAAAAAAAAAAAAAAAAAAAAAAAAAAAAAAAAAAAAAAAAAAAAAAAAAAAAAAAAAAAAAAAAAAAAAAAAAAAAAAAAAAAAAAAAAAAAAAAAAAAAAAAAAAAAAAAAAAAAAAAAAAAAAAAAAAAAAAAAAAAAAAAAAAAAAAAAAAAAAAAAAAAAAAAAAAAAAAAAAAAAAAAAAAAAAAAAAAAAAAAAAAAAAAAAAAAAAAAAAAAAAAAAAAAAAAAAAAAAAAAAAAAAAAAAAAAAAAAAAAAAAAAAAAAAAAAAAAAAAAAAAAAAAAAAAAAAAAAAAAAAAAAAAAAAAAAAAAAAAAAAAAAAAAAAAAAAAAAAAAAAAAAAAAAAAAAAAAAAAAAAAAAAAAAAAAAAAAAAAAAAAAAAAAAAAAAAAAAAAAAAAAAAAAAAAAAAAAAAAAAAAAAAAAAAAAAAAAAAAAAAAAAAAAAAAAAAAAAAAAAAAAAAAAAAAAAAAAAAAAAAAAAAAAAAAAAAAAAAAAAAAAAAAAAAAAAAAAAAAAAAAAAAAAAAAAAAAAAAAAAAAAAAAAAAAAAAAAAAAAAAAAAAAAAAAAAAAAAAAAAAAAAAAAAAAAAAAAAAAAAAAAAAAAAAAAAAAAAAAAAAAAAAAAAAAAAAAAAAAAAAAAAAAAAAAAAAAAAAAAAAAAAAAAAAAAAAAAAAAAAAAAAAAAAAAAAAAAAAAAAAAAAAAAAAAAAAAAAAAAAAAAAAAAAAAAAAAAAAAAAAAAAAAAAAAAAAAAAAAAAAAAAAAAAAAAAAAAAAAAAAAAAAAAAAAAAAAAAAAAAAAAAAAAAAAAAAAAAAAAAAAAAAAAAAAAAAAAAAAAAAAAAAAAAAAAAAAAAAAAAAAAAAAAAAAAAAAAAAAAAAAAAAAAAAAAAAAAAAAAAAAAAAAAAAAAAAAAAAAAAAAAAAAAAAAAAAAAAAAAAAAAAAAAAAAAAAAAAAAAAAAAAAAAAAAAAAAAAAAAAAAAAAAAAAAAAAAAAAAAAAAAAAAAAAAAAAAAAAAAAAAAAAAAAAAAAAAAAAAAAAAAAAAAAAAAAAAAAAAAAAAAAAAAAAAAAAAAAAAAAAAAAAAAAAAAAAAAAAAAAAAAAAAAAAAAAAAAAAAAAAAAAAAAAAAAAAAAAAAAAAAAAAAAAAAAAAAAAAAAAAAAAAAAAAAAAAAAAAAAAAAAAAAAAAAAAAAAAAAAAAAAAAAAAAAAAAAAAAAAAAAAAAAAAAAAAAAAAAAAAAAAAAAAAAAAAAAAAAAAAAAAAAAAAAAAAAAAAAAAAAAAAAAAAAAAAAAAAAAAAAAAAAAAAAAAAAAAAAAAAAAAAAAAAAAAAAAAAAAAAAAAAAAAAAAAAAAAAAAAAAAAAAAAAAAAAAAAAAAAAAAAAAAAAAAAAAAAAAAAAAAAAAAAAAAAAAAAAAAAAAAAAAAAAAAAAAAAAAAAAAAAAAAAAAAAAAAAAAAAAAAAAAAAAAAAAAAAAAAAAAAAAAAAAAAAAAAAAAAAAAAAAAAAAAAAAAAAAAAAAAAAAAAAAAAAAAAAAAAAAAAAAAAAAAAAAAAAAAAAAAAAAAAAAAAAAAAAAAAAAAAAAAAAAAAAAAAAAAAAAAAAAAAAAAAAAAAAAAAAAAAAAAAAAAAAAAAAAAAAAAAAAAAAAAAAAAAAAAAAAAAAAAAAAAAAAAAAAAAAAAAAAAAAAAAAAAAAAAAAAAAAAAAAAAAAAAAAAAAAAAAAAAAAAAAAAAAAAAAAAAAAAAAAAAAAAAAAAAAAAAAAAAAAAAAAAAAAAAAAAAAAAAAAAAAAAAAAAAAAAAAAAAAAAAAAAAAAAAAAAAAAAAAAAAAAAAAAAAAAAAAAAAAAAAAAAAAAAAAAAAAAAAAAAAAAAAAAAAAAAAAAAAAAAAAAAAAAAAAAAAAAAAAAAAAAAAAAAAAAAAAAAAAAAAAAAAAAAAAAAAAAAAAAAAAAAAAAAAAAAAAAAAAAAAAAAAAAAAAAAAAAAAAAAAAAAAAAAAAAAAAAAAAAAAAAAAAAAAAAAAAAAAAAAAAAAAAAAAAAAAAAAAAAAAAAAAAAAAAAAAAAAAAAAAAAAAAAAAAAAAAAAAAAAAAAAAAAAAAAAAAAAAAAAAAAAAAAAAAAAAAAAAAAAAAAAAAAAAAAAAAAAAAAAAAAAAAAAAAAAAAAAAAAAAAAAAAAAAAAAAAAAAAAAAAAAAAAAAAAAAAAAAAAAAAAAAAAAAAAAAAAAAAAAAAAAAAAAAAAAAAAAAAAAAAAAAAAAAAAAAAAAAAAAAAAAAAAAAAAAAAAAAAAAAAAAAAAAAAAAAAAAAAAAAAAAAAAAAAAAAAAAAAAAAAAAAAAAAAAAAAAAAAAAAAAAAAAAAAAAAAAAAAAAAAAAAAAAAAAAAAAAAAAAAAAAAAAAAAAAAAAAAAAAAAAAAAAAAAAAAAAAAAAAAAAAAAAAAAAAAAAAAAAAAAAAAAAAAAAAAAAAAAAAAAAAAAAAAAAAAAAAAAAAAAAAAAAAAAAAAAAAAAAAAAAAAAAAAAAAAAAAAAAAAAAAAAAAAAAAAAAAAAAAAAAAAAAAAAAAAAAAAAAAAAAAAAAAAAAAAAAAAAAAAAAAAAAAAAAAAAAAAAAAAAAAAAAAAAAAAAAAAAAAAAAAAAAAAAAAAAAAAAAAAAAAAAAAAAAAAAAAAAAAAAAAAAAAAAAAAAAAAAAAAAAAAAAAAAAAAAAAAAAAAAAAAAAAAAAAAAAAAAAAAAAAAAAAAAAAAAAAAAAAAAAAAAAAAAAAAAAAAAAAAAAAAAAAAAAAAAAAAAAAAAAAAAAAAAAAAAAAAAAAAAAAAAAAAAAAAAAAAAAAAAAAAAAAAAAAAAAAAAAAAAAAAAAAAAAAAAAAAAAAAAAAAAAAAAAAAAAAAAAAAAAAAAAAAAAAAAAAAAAAAAAAAAAAAAAAAAAAAAAAAAAAAAAAAAAAAAAAAAAAAAAAAAAAAAAAAAAAAAAAAAAAAAAAAAAAAAAAAAAAAAAAAAAAAAAAAAAAAAAAAAAAAAAAAAAAAAAAAAAAAAAAAAAAAAAAAAAAAAAAAAAAAAAAAAAAAAAAAAAAAAAAAAAAAAAAAAAAAAAAAAAAAAAAAAAAAAAAAAAAAAAAAAAAAAAAAAAAAAAAAAAAAAAAAAAAAAAAAAAAAAAAAAAAAAAAAAAAAAAAAAAAAAAAAAAAAAAAAAAAAAAAAAAAAAAAAAAAAAAAAAAAAAAAAAAAAAAAAAAAAAAAAAAAAAAAAAAAAAAAAAAAAAAAAAAAAAAAAAAAAAAAAAAAAAAAAAAAAAAAAAAAAAAAAAAAAAAAAAAAAAAAAAAAAAAAAAAAAAAAAAAAAAAAAAAAAAAAAAAAAAAAAAAAAAAAAAAAAAAAAAAAAAAAAAAAAAAAAAAAAAAAAAAAAAAAAAAAAAAAAAAAAAAAAAAAAAAAAAAAAAAAAAAAAAAAAAAAAAAAAAAAAAAAAAAAAAAAAAAAAAAAAAAAAAAAAAAAAAAAAAAAAAAAAAAAAAAAAAAAAAAAAAAAAAAAAAAAAAAAAAAAAAAAAAAAAAAAAAAAAAAAAAAAAAAAAAAAAAAAAAAAAAAAAAAAAAAAAAAAAAAAAAAAAAAAAAAAAAAAAAAAAAAAAAAAAAAAAAAAAAAAAAAAAAAAAAAAAAAAAAAAAAAAAAAAAAAAAAAAAAAAAAAAAAAAAAAAAAAAAAAAAAAAAAAAAAAAAAAAAAAAAAAAAAAAAAAAAAAAAAAAAAAAAAAAAAAAAAAAAAAAAAAAAAAAAAAAAAAAAAAAAAAAAAAAAAAAAAAAAAAAAAAAAAAAAAAAAAAAAAAAAAAAAAAAAAAAAAAAAAAAAAAAAAAAAAAAAAAAAAAAAAAAAAAAAAAAAAAAAAAAAAAAAAAAAAAAAAAAAAAAAAAAAAAAAAAAAAAAAAAAAAAAAAAAAAAAAAAAAAAAAAAAAAAAAAAAAAAAAAAAAAAAAAAAAAAAAAAAAAAAAAAAAAAAAAAAAAAAAAAAAAAAAAAAAAAAAAAAAAAAAAAAAAAAAAAAAAAAAAAAAAAAAAAAAAAAAAAAAAAAAAAAAAAAAAAAAAAAAAAAAAAAAAAAAAAAAAAAAAAAAAAAAAAAAAAAAAAAAAAAAAAAAAAAAAAAAAAAAAAAAAAAAAAAAAAAAAAAAAAAAAAAAAAAAAAAAAAAAAAAAAAAAAAAAAAAAAAAAAAAAAAAAAAAAAAAAAAAAAAAAAAAAAAAAAAAAAAAAAAAAAAAAAAAAAAAAAAAAAAAAAAAAAAAAAAAAAAAAAAAAAAAAAAAAAAAAAAAAAAAAAAAAAAAAAAAAAAAAAAAAAAAAAAAAAAAAAAAAAAAAAAAAAAAAAAAAAAAAAAAAAAAAAAAAAAAAAAAAAAAAAAAAAAAAAAAAAAAAAAAAAAAAAAAAAAAAAAAAAAAAAAAAAAAAAAAAAAAAAAAAAAAAAAAAAAAAAAAAAAAAAAAAAAAAAAAAAAAAAAAAAAAAAAAAAAAAAAAAAAAAAAAAAAAAAAAAAAAAAAAAAAAAAAAAAAAAAAAAAAAAAAAAAAAAAAAAAAAAAAAAAAAAAAAAAAAAAAAAAAAAAAAAAAAAAAAAAAAAAAAAAAAAAAAAAAAAAAAAAAAAAAAAAAAAAAAAAAAAAAAAAAAAAAAAAAAAAAAAAAAAAAAAAAAAAAAAAAAAAAAAAAAAAAAAAAAAAAAAAAAAAAAAAAAAAAAAAAAAAAAAAAAAAAAAAAAAAAAAAAAAAAAAAAAAAAAAAAAAAAAAAAAAAAAAAAAAAAAAAAAAAAAAAAAAAAAAAAAAAAAAAAAAAAAAAAAAAAAAAAAAAAAAAAAAAAAAAAAAAAAAAAAAAAAAAAAAAAAAAAAAAAAAAAAAAAAAAAAAAAAAAAAAAAAAAAAAAAAAAAAAAAAAAAAAAAAAAAAAAAAAAAAAAAAAAAAAAAAAAAAAAAAAAAAAAAAAAAAAAAAAAAAAAAAAAAAAAAAAAAAAAAAAAAAAAAAAAAAAAAAAAAAAAAAAAAAAAAAAAAAAAAAAAAAAAAAAAAAAAAAAAAAAAAAAAAAAAAAAAAAAAAAAAAAAAAAAAAAAAAAAAAAAAAAAAAAAAAAAAAAAAAAAAAAAAAAAAAAAAAAAAAAAAAAAAAAAAAAAAAAAAAAAAAAAAAAAAAAAAAAAAAAAAAAAAAAAAAAAAAAAAAAAAAAAAAAAAAAAAAAAAAAAAAAAAAAAAAAAAAAAAAAAAAAAAAAAAAAAAAAAAAAAAAAAAAAAAAAAAAAAAAAAAAAAAAAAAAAAAAAAAAAAAAAAAAAAAAAAAAAAAAAAAAAAAAAAAAAAAAAAAAAAAAAAAAAAAAAAAAAAAAAAAAAAAAAAAAAAAAAAAAAAAAAAAAAAAAAAAAAAAAAAAAAAAAAAAAAAAAAAAAAAAAAAAAAAAAAAAAAAAAAAAAAAAAAAAAAAAAAAAAAAAAAAAAAAAAAAAAAAAAAAAAAAAAAAAAAAAAAAAAAAAAAAAAAAAAAAAAAAAAAAAAAAAAAAAAAAAAAAAAAAAAAAAAAAAAAAAAAAAAAAAAAAAAAAAAAAAAAAAAAAAAAAAAAAAAAAAAAAAAAAAAAAAAAAAAAAAAAAAAAAAAAAAAAAAAAAAAAAAAAAAAAAAAAAAAAAAAAAAAAAAAAAAAAAAAAAAAAAAAAAAAAAAAAAAAAAAAAAAAAAAAAAAAAAAAAAAAAAAAAAAAAAAAAAAAAAAAAAAAAAAAAAAAAAAAAAAAAAAAAAAAAAAAAAAAAAAAAAAAAAAAAAAAAAAAAAAAAAAAAAAAAAAAAAAAAAAAAAAAAAAAAAAAAAAAAAAAAAAAAAAAAAAAAAAAAAAAAAAAAAAAAAAAAAAAAAAAAAAAAAAAAAAAAAAAAAAAAAAAAAAAAAAAAAAAAAAAAAAAAAAAAAAAAAAAAAAAAAAAAAAAAAAAAAAAAAAAAAAAAAAAAAAAAAAAAAAAAAAAAAAAAAAAAAAAAAAAAAAAAAAAAAAAAAAAAAAAAAAAAAAAAAAAAAAAAAAAAAAAAAAAAAAAAAAAAAAAAAAAAAAAAAAAAAAAAAAAAAAAAAAAAAAAAAAAAAAAAAAAAAAAAAAAAAAAAAAAAAAAAAAAAAAAAAAAAAAAAAAAAAAAAAAAAAAAAAAAAAAAAAAAAAAAAAAAAAAAAAAAAAAAAAAAAAAAAAAAAAAAAAAAAAAAAAAAAAAAAAAAAAAAAAAAAAAAAAAAAAAAAAAAAAAAAAAAAAAAAAAAAAAAAAAAAAAAAAAAAAAAAAAAAAAAAAAAAAAAAAAAAAAAAAAAAAAAAAAAAAAAAAAAAAAAAAAAAAAAAAAAAAAAAAAAAAAAAAAAAAAAAAAAAAAAAAAAAAAAAAAAAAAAAAAAAAAAAAAAAAAAAAAAAAAAAAAAAAAAAAAAAAAAAAAAAAAAAAAAAAAAAAAAAAAAAAAAAAAAAAAAAAAAAAAAAAAAAAAAAAAAAAAAAAAAAAAAAAAAAAAAAAAAAAAAAAAAAAAAAAAAAAAAAAAAAAAAAAAAAAAAAAAAAAAAAAAAAAAAAAAAAAAAAAAAAAAAAAAAAAAAAAAAAAAAAAAAAAAAAAAAAAAAAAAAAAAAAAAAAAAAAAAAAAAAAAAAAAAAAAAAAAAAAAAAAAAAAAAAAAAAAAAAAAAAAAAAAAAAAAAAAAAAAAAAAAAAAAAAAAAAAAAAAAAAAAAAAAAAAAAAAAAAAAAAAAAAAAAAAAAAAAAAAAAAAAAAAAAAAAAAAAAAAAAAAAAAAAAAAAAAAAAAAAAAAAAAAAAAAAAAAAAAAAAAAAAAAAAAAAAAAAAAAAAAAAAAAAAAAAAAAAAAAAAAAAAAAAAAAAAAAAAAAAAAAAAAAAAAAAAAAAAAAAAAAAAAAAAAAAAAAAAAAAAAAAAAAAAAAAAAAAAAAAAAAAAAAAAAAAAAAAAAAAAAAAAAAAAAAAAAAAAAAAAAAAAAAAAAAAAAAAAAAAAAAAAAAAAAAAAAAAAAAAAAAAAAAAAAAAAAAAAAAAAAAAAAAAAAAAAAAAAAAAAAAAAAAAAAAAAAAAAAAAAAAAAAAAAAAAAAAAAAAAAAAAAAAAAAAAAAAAAAAAAAAAAAAAAAAAAAAAAAAAAAAAAAAAAAAAAAAAAAAAAAAAAAAAAAAAAAAAAAAAAAAAAAAAAAAAAAAAAAAAAAAAAAAAAAAAAAAAAAAAAAAAAAAAAAAAAAAAAAAAAAAAAAAAAAAAAAAAAAAAAAAAAAAAAAAAAAAAAAAAAAAAAAAAAAAAAAAAAAAAAAAAAAAAAAAAAAAAAAAAAAAAAAAAAAAAAAAAAAAAAAAAAAAAAAAAAAAAAAAAAAAAAAAAAAAAAAAAAAAAAAAAAAAAAAAAAAAAAAAAAAAAAAAAAAAAAAAAAAAAAAAAAAAAAAAAAAAAAAAAAAAAAAAAAAAAAAAAAAAAAAAAAAAAAAAAAAAAAAAAAAAAAAAAAAAAAAAAAAAAAAAAAAAAAAAAAAAAAAAAAAAAAAAAAAAAAAAAAAAAAAAAAAAAAAAAAAAAAAAAAAAAAAAAAAAAAAAAAAAAAAAAAAAAAAAAAAAAAAAAAAAAAAAAAAAAAAAAAAAAAAAAAAAAAAAAAAAAAAAAAAAAAAAAAAAAAAAAAAAAAAAAAAAAAAAAAAAAAAAAAAAAAAAAAAAAAAAAAAAAAAAAAAAAAAAAAAAAAAAAAAAAAAAAAAAAAAAAAAAAAAAAAAAAAAAAAAAAAAAAAAAAAAAAAAAAAAAAAAAAAAAAAAAAAAAAAAAAAAAAAAAAAAAAAAAAAAAAAAAAAAAAAAAAAAAAAAAAAAAAAAAAAAAAAAAAAAAAAAAAAAAAAAAAAAAAAAAAAAAAAAAAAAAAAAAAAAAAAAAAAAAAAAAAAAAAAAAAAAAAAAAAAAAAAAAAAAAAAAAAAAAAAAAAAAAAAAAAAAAAAAAAAAAAAAAAAAAAAAAAAAAAAAAAAAAAAAAAAAAAAAAAAAAAAAAAAAAAAAAAAAAAAAAAAAAAAAAAAAAAAAAAAAAAAAAAAAAAAAAAAAAAAAAAAAAAAAAAAAAAAAAAAAAAAAAAAAAAAAAAAAAAAAAAAAAAAAAAAAAAAAAAAAAAAAAAAAAAAAAAAAAAAAAAAAAAAAAAAAAAAAAAAAAAAAAAAAAAAAAAAAAAAAAAAAAAAAAAAAAAAAAAAAAAAAAAAAAAAAAAAAAAAAAAAAAAAAAAAAAAAAAAAAAAAAAAAAAAAAAAAAAAAAAAAAAAAAAAAAAAAAAAAAAAAAAAAAAAAAAAAAAAAAAAAAAAAAAAAAAAAAAAAAAAAAAAAAAAAAAAAAAAAAAAAAAAAAAAAAAAAAAAAAAAAAAAAAAAAAAAAAAAAAAAAAAAAAAAAAAAAAAAAAAAAAAAAAAAAAAAAAAAAAAAAAAAAAAAAAAAAAAAAAAAAAAAAAAAAAAAAAAAAAAAAAAAAAAAAAAAAAAAAAAAAAAAAAAAAAAAAAAAAAAAAAAAAAAAAAAAAAAAAAAAAAAAAAAAAAAAAAAAAAAAAAAAAAAAAAAAAAAAAAAAAAAAAAAAAAAAAAAAAAAAAAAAAAAAAAAAAAAAAAAAAAAAAAAAAAAAAAAAAAAAAAAAAAAAAAAAAAAAAAAAAAAAAAAAAAAAAAAAAAAAAAAAAAAAAAAAAAAAAAAAAAAAAAAAAAAAAAAAAAAAAAAAAAAAAAAAAAAAAAAAAAAAAAAAAAAAAAAAAAAAAAAAAAAAAAAAAAAAAAAAAAAAAAAAAAAAAAAAAAAAAAAAAAAAAAAAAAAAAAAAAAAAAAAAAAAAAAAAAAAAAAAAAAAAAAAAAAAAAAAAAAAAAAAAAAAAAAAAAAAAAAAAAAAAAAAAAAAAAAAAAAAAAAAAAAAAAAAAAAAAAAAAAAAAAAAAAAAAAAAAAAAAAAAAAAAAAAAAAAAAAAAAAAAAAAAAAAAAAAAAAAAAAAAAAAAAAAAAAAAAAAAAAAAAAAAAAAAAAAAAAAAAAAAAAAAAAAAAAAAAAAAAAAAAAAAAAAAAAAAAAAAAAAAAAAAAAAAAAAAAAAAAAAAAAAAAAAAAAAAAAAAAAAAAAAAAAAAAAAAAAAAAAAAAAAAAAAAAAAAAAAAAAAAAAAAAAAAAAAAAAAAAAAAAAAAAAAAAAAAAAAAAAAAAAAAAAAAAAAAAAAAAAAAAAAAAAAAAAAAAAAAAAAAAAAAAAAAAAAAAAAAAAAAAAAAAAAAAAAAAAAAAAAAAAAAAAAAAAAAAAAAAAAAAAAAAAAAAAAAAAAAAAAAAAAAAAAAAAAAAAAAAAAAAAAAAAAAAAAAAAAAAAAAAAAAAAAAAAAAAAAAAAAAAAAAAAAAAAAAAAAAAAAAAAAAAAAAAAAAAAAAAAAAAAAAAAAAAAAAAAAAAAAAAAAAAAAAAAAAAAAAAAAAAAAAAAAAAAAAAAAAAAAAAAAAAAAAAAAAAAAAAAAAAAAAAAAAAAAAAAAAAAAAAAAAAAAAAAAAAAAAAAAAAAAAAAAAAAAAAAAAAAAAAAAAAAAAAAAAAAAAAAAAAAAAAAAAAAAAAAAAAAAAAAAAAAAAAAAAAAAAAAAAAAAAAAAAAAAAAAAAAAAAAAAAAAAAAAAAAAAAAAAAAAAAAAAAAAAAAAAAAAAAAAAAAAAAAAAAAAAAAAAAAAAAAAAAAAAAAAAAAAAAAAAAAAAAAAAAAAAAAAAAAAAAAAAAAAAAAAAAAAAAAAAAAAAAAAAAAAAAAAAAAAAAAAAAAAAAAAAAAAAAAAAAAAAAAAAAAAAAAAAAAAAAAAAAAAAAAAAAAAAAAAAAAAAAAAAAAAAAAAAAAAAAAAAAAAAAAAAAAAAAAAAAAAAAAAAAAAAAAAAAAAAAAAAAAAAAAAAAAAAAAAAAAAAAAAAAAAAAAAAAAAAAAAAAAAAAAAAAAAAAAAAAAAAAAAAAAAAAAAAAAAAAAAAAAAAAAAAAAAAAAAAAAAAAAAAAAAAAAAAAAAAAAAAAAAAAAAAAAAAAAAAAAAAAAAAAAAAAAAAAAAAAAAAAAAAAAAAAAAAAAAAAAAAAAAAAAAAAAAAAAAAAAAAAAAAAAAAAAAAAAAAAAAAAAAAAAAAAAAAAAAAAAAAAAAAAAAAAAAAAAAAAAAAAAAAAAAAAAAAAAAAAAAAAAAAAAAAAAAAAAAAAAAAAAAAAAAAAAAAAAAAAAAAAAAAAAAAAAAAAAAAAAAAAAAAAAAAAAAAAAAAAAAAAAAAAAAAAAAAAAAAAAAAAAAAAAAAAAAAAAAAAAAAAAAAAAAAAAAAAAAAAAAAAAAAAAAAAAAAAAAAAAAAAAAAAAAAAAAAAAAAAAAAAAAAAAAAAAAAAAAAAAAAAAAAAAAAAAAAAAAAAAAAAAAAAAAAAAAAAAAAAAAAAAAAAAAAAAAAAAAAAAAAAAAAAAAAAAAAAAAAAAAAAAAAAAAAAAAAAAAAAAAAAAAAAAAAAAAAAAAAAAAAAAAAAAAAAAAAAAAAAAAAAAAAAAAAAAAAAAAAAAAAAAAAAAAAAAAAAAAAAAAAAAAAAAAAAAAAAAAAAAAAAAAAAAAAAAAAAAAAAAAAAAAAAAAAAAAAAAAAAAAAAAAAAAAAAAAAAAAAAAAAAAAAAAAAAAAAAAAAAAAAAAAAAAAAAAAAAAAAAAAAAAAAAAAAAAAAAAAAAAAAAAAAAAAAAAAAAAAAAAAAAAAAAAAAAAAAAAAAAAAAAAAAAAAAAAAAAAAAAAAAAAAAAAAAAAAAAAAAAAAAAAAAAAAAAAAAAAAAAAAAAAAAAAAAAAAAAAAAAAAAAAAAAAAAAAAAAAAAAAAAAAAAAAAAAAAAAAAAAAAAAAAAAAAAAAAAAAAAAAAAAAAAAAAAAAAAAAAAAAAAAAAAAAAAAAAAAAAAAAAAAAAAAAAAAAAAAAAAAAAAAAAAAAAAAAAAAAAAAAAAAAAAAAAAAAAAAAAAAAAAAAAAAAAAAAAAAAAAAAAAAAAAAAAAAAAAAAAAAAAAAAAAAAAAAAAAAAAAAAAAAAAAAAAAAAAAAAAAAAAAAAAAAAAAAAAAAAAAAAAAAAAAAAAAAAAAAAAAAAAAAAAAAAAAAAAAAAAAAAAAAAAAAAAAAAAAAAAAAAAAAAAAAAAAAAAAAAAAAAAAAAAAAAAAAAAAAAAAAAAAAAAAAAAAAAAAAAAAAAAAAAAAAAAAAAAAAAAAAAAAAAAAAAAAAAAAAAAAAAAAAAAAAAAAAAAAAAAAAAAAAAAAAAAAAAAAAAAAAAAAAAAAAAAAAAAAAAAAAAAAAAAAAAAAAAAAAAAAAAAAAAAAAAAAAAAAAAAAAAAAAAAAAAAAAAAAAAAAAAAAAAAAAAAAAAAAAAAAAAAAAAAAAAAAAAAAAAAAAAAAAAAAAAAAAAAAAAAAAAAAAAAAAAAAAAAAAAAAAAAAAAAAAAAAAAAAAAAAAAAAAAAAAAAAAAAAAAAAAAAAAAAAAAAAAAAAAAAAAAAAAAAAAAAAAAAAAAAAAAAAAAAAAAAAAAAAAAAAAAAAAAAAAAAAAAAAAAAAAAAAAAAAAAAAAAAAAAAAAAAAAAAAAAAAAAAAAAAAAAAAAAAAAAAAAAAAAAAAAAAAAAAAAAAAAAAAAAAAAAAAAAAAAAAAAAAAAAAAAAAAAAAAAAAAAAAAAAAAAAAAAAAAAAAAAAAAAAAAAAAAAAAAAAAAAAAAAAAAAAAAAAAAAAAAAAAAAAAAAAAAAAAAAAAAAAAAAAAAAAAAAAAAAAAAAAAAAAAAAAAAAAAAAAAAAAAAAAAAAAAAAAAAAAAAAAAAAAAAAAAAAAAAAAAAAAAAAAAAAAAAAAAAAAAAAAAAAAAAAAAAAAAAAAAAAAAAAAAAAAAAAAAAAAAAAAAAAAAAAAAAAAAAAAAAAAAAAAAAAAAAAAAAAAAAAAAAAAAAAAAAAAAAAAAAAAAAAAAAAAAAAAAAAAAAAAAAAAAAAAAAAAAAAAAAAAAAAAAAAAAAAAAAAAAAAAAAAAAAAAAAAAAAAAAAAAAAAAAAAAAAAAAAAAAAAAAAAAAAAAAAAAAAAAAAAAAAAAAAAAAAAAAAAAAAAAAAAAAAAAAAAAAAAAAAAAAAAAAAAAAAAAAAAAAAAAAAAAAAAAAAAAAAAAAAAAAAAAAAAAAAAAAAAAAAAAAAAAAAAAAAAAAAAAAAAAAAAAAAAAAAAAAAAAAAAAAAAAAAAAAAAAAAAAAAAAAAAAAAAAAAAAAAAAAAAAAAAAAAAAAAAAAAAAAAAAAAAAAAAAAAAAAAAAAAAAAAAAAAAAAAAAAAAAAAAAAAAAAAAAAAAAAAAAAAAAAAAAAAAAAAAAAAAAAAAAAAAAAAAAAAAAAAAAAAAAAAAAAAAAAAAAAAAAAAAAAAAAAAAAAAAAAAAAAAAAAAAAAAAAAAAAAAAAAAAAAAAAAAAAAAAAAAAAAAAAAAAAAAAAAAAAAAAAAAAAAAAAAAAAAAAAAAAAAAAAAAAAAAAAAAAAAAAAAAAAAAAAAAAAAAAAAAAAAAAAAAAAAAAAAAAAAAAAAAAAAAAAAAAAAAAAAAAAAAAAAAAAAAAAAAAAAAAAAAAAAAAAAAAAAAAAAAAAAAAAAAAAAAAAAAAAAAAAAAAAAAAAAAAAAAAAAAAAAAAAAAAAAAAAAAAAAAAAAAAAAAAAAAAAAAAAAAAAAAAAAAAAAAAAAAAAAAAAAAAAAAAAAAAAAAAAAAAAAAAAAAAAAAAAAAAAAAAAAAAAAAAAAAAAAAAAAAAAAAAAAAAAAAAAAAAAAAAAAAAAAAAAAAAAAAAAAAAAAAAAAAAAAAAAAAAAAAAAAAAAAAAAAAAAAAAAAAAAAAAAAAAAAAAAAAAAAAAAAAAAAAAAAAAAAAAAAAAAAAAAAAAAAAAAAAAAAAAAAAAAAAAAAAAAAAAAAAAAAAAAAAAAAAAAAAAAAAAAAAAAAAAAAAAAAAAAAAAAAAAAAAAAAAAAAAAAAAAAAAAAAAAAAAAAAAAAAAAAAAAAAAAAAAAAAAAAAAAAAAAAAAAAAAAAAAAAAAAAAAAAAAAAAAAAAAAAAAAAAAAAAAAAAAAAAAAAAAAAAAAAAAAAAAAAAAAAAAAAAAAAAAAAAAAAAAAAAAAAAAAAAAAAAAAAAAAAAAAAAAAAAAAAAAAAAAAAAAAAAAAAAAAAAAAAAAAAAAAAAAAAAAAAAAAAAAAAAAAAAAAAAAAAAAAAAAAAAAAAAAAAAAAAAAAAAAAAAAAAAAAAAAAAAAAAAAAAAAAAAAAAAAAAAAAAAAAAAAAAAAAAAAAAAAAAAAAAAAAAAAAAAAAAAAAAAAAAAAAAAAAAAAAAAAAAAAAAAAAAAAAAAAAAAAAAAAAAAAAAAAAAAAAAAAAAAAAAAAAAAAAAAAAAAAAAAAAAAAAAAAAAAAAAAAAAAAAAAAAAAAAAAAAAAAAAAAAAAAAAAAAAAAAAAAAAAAAAAAAAAAAAAAAAAAAAAAAAAAAAAAAAAAAAAAAAAAAAAAAAAAAAAAAAAAAAAAAAAAAAAAAAAAAAAAAAAAAAAAAAAAAAAAAAAAAAAAAAAAAAAAAAAAAAAAAAAAAAAAAAAAAAAAAAAAAAAAAAAAAAAAAAAAAAAAAAAAAAAAAAAAAAAAAAAAAAAAAAAAAAAAAAAAAAAAAAAAAAAAAAAAAAAAAAAAAAAAAAAAAAAAAAAAAAAAAAAAAAAAAAAAAAAAAAAAAAAAAAAAAAAAAAAAAAAAAAAAAAAAAAAAAAAAAAAAAAAAAAAAAAAAAAAAAAAAAAAAAAAAAAAAAAAAAAAAAAAAAAAAAAAAAAAAAAAAAAAAAAAAAAAAAAAAAAAAAAAAAAAAAAAAAAAAAAAAAAAAAAAAAAAAAAAAAAAAAAAAAAAAAAAAAAAAAAAAAAAAAAAAAAAAAAAAAAAAAAAAAAAAAAAAAAAAAAAAAAAAAAAAAAAAAAAAAAAAAAAAAAAAAAAAAAAAAAAAAAAAAAAAAAAAAAAAAAAAAAAAAAAAAAAAAAAAAAAAAAAAAAAAAAAAAAAAAAAAAAAAAAAAAAAAAAAAAAAAAAAAAAAAAAAAAAAAAAAAAAAAAAAAAAAAAAAAAAAAAAAAAAAAAAAAAAAAAAAAAAAAAAAAAAAAAAAAAAAAAAAAAAAAAAAAAAAAAAAAAAAAAAAAAAAAAAAAAAAAAAAAAAAAAAAAAAAAAAAAAAAAAAAAAAAAAAAAAAAAAAAAAAAAAAAAAAAAAAAAAAAAAAAAAAAAAAAAAAAAAAAAAAAAAAAAAAAAAAAAAAAAAAAAAAAAAAAAAAAAAAAAAAAAAAAAAAAAAAAAAAAAAAAAAAAAAAAAAAAAAAAAAAAAAAAAAAAAAAAAAAAAAAAAAAAAAAAAAAAAAAAAAAAAAAAAAAAAAAAAAAAAAAAAAAAAAAAAAAAAAAAAAAAAAAAAAAAAAAAAAAAAAAAAAAAAAAAAAAAAAAAAAAAAAAAAAAAAAAAAAAAAAAAAAAAAAAAAAAAAAAAAAAAAAAAAAAAAAAAAAAAAAAAAAAAAAAAAAAAAAAAAAAAAAAAAAAAAAAAAAAAAAAAAAAAAAAAAAAAAAAAAAAAAAAAAAAAAAAAAAAAAAAAAAAAAAAAAAAAAAAAAAAAAAAAAAAAAAAAAAAAAAAAAAAAAAAAAAAAAAAAAAAAAAAAAAAAAAAAAAAAAAAAAAAAAAAAAAAAAAAAAAAAAAAAAAAAAAAAAAAAAAAAAAAAAAAAAAAAAAAAAAAAAAAAAAAAAAAAAAAAAAAAAAAAAAAAAAAAAAAAAAAAAAAAAAAAAAAAAAAAAAAAAAAAAAAAAAAAAAAAAAAAAAAAAAAAAAAAAAAAAAAAAAAAAAAAAAAAAAAAAAAAAAAAAAAAAAAAAAAAAAAAAAAAAAAAAAAAAAAAAAAAAAAAAAAAAAAAAAAAAAAAAAAAAAAAAAAAAAAAAAAAAAAAAAAAAAAAAAAAAAAAAAAAAAAAAAAAAAAAAAAAAAAAAAAAAAAAAAAAAAAAAAAAAAAAAAAAAAAAAAAAAAAAAAAAAAAAAAAAAAAAAAAAAAAAAAAAAAAAAAAAAAAAAAAAAAAAAAAAAAAAAAAAAAAAAAAAAAAAAAAAAAAAAAAAAAAAAAAAAAAAAAAAAAAAAAAAAAAAAAAAAAAAAAAAAAAAAAAAAAAAAAAAAAAAAAAAAAAAAAAAAAAAAAAAAAAAAAAAAAAAAAAAAAAAAAAAAAAAAAAAAAAAAAAAAAAAAAAAAAAAAAAAAAAAAAAAAAAAAAAAAAAAAAAAAAAAAAAAAAAAAAAAAAAAAAAAAAAAAAAAAAAAAAAAAAAAAAAAAAAAAAAAAAAAAAAAAAAAAAAAAAAAAAAAAAAAAAAAAAAAAAAAAAAAAAAAAAAAAAAAAAAAAAAAAAAAAAAAAAAAAAAAAAAAAAAAAAAAAAAAAAAAAAAAAAAAAAAAAAAAAAAAAAAAAAAAAAAAAAAAAAAAAAAAAAAAAAAAAAAAAAAAAAAAAAAAAAAAAAAAAAAAAAAAAAAAAAAAAAAAAAAAAAAAAAAAAAAAAAAAAAAAAAAAAAAAAAAAAAAAAAAAAAAAAAAAAAAAAAAAAAAAAAAAAAAAAAAAAAAAAAAAAAAAAAAAAAAAAAAAAAAAAAAAAAAAAAAAAAAAAAAAAAAAAAAAAAAAAAAAAAAAAAAAAAAAAAAAAAAAAAAAAAAAAAAAAAAAAAAAAAAAAAAAAAAAAAAAAAAAAAAAAAAAAAAAAAAAAAAAAAAAAAAAAAAAAAAAAAAAAAAAAAAAAAAAAAAAAAAAAAAAAAAAAAAAAAAAAAAAAAAAAAAAAAAAAAAAAAAAAAAAAAAAAAAAAAAAAAAAAAAAAAAAAAAAAAAAAAAAAAAAAAAAAAAAAAAAAAAAAAAAAAAAAAAAAAAAAAAAAAAAAAAAAAAAAAAAAAAAAAAAAAAAAAAAAAAAAAAAAAAAAAAAAAAAAAAAAAAAAAAAAAAAAAAAAAAAAAAAAAAAAAAAAAAAAAAAAAAAAAAAAAAAAAAAAAAAAAAAAAAAAAAAAAAAAAAAAAAAAAAAAAAAAAAAAAAAAAAAAAAAAAAAAAAAAAAAAAAAAAAAAAAAAAAAAAAAAAAAAAAAAAAAAAAAAAAAAAAAAAAAAAAAAAAAAAAAAAAAAAAAAAAAAAAAAAAAAAAAAAAAAAAAAAAAAAAAAAAAAAAAAAAAAAAAAAAAAAAAAAAAAAAAAAAAAAAAAAAAAAAAAAAAAAAAAAAAAAAAAAAAAAAAAAAAAAAAAAAAAAAAAAAAAAAAAAAAAAAAAAAAAAAAAAAAAAAAAAAAAAAAAAAAAAAAAAAAAAAAAAAAAAAAAAAAAAAAAAAAAAAAAAAAAAAAAAAAAAAAAAAAAAAAAAAAAAAAAAAAAAAAAAAAAAAAAAAAAAAAAAAAAAAAAAAAAAAAAAAAAAAAAAAAAAAAAAAAAAAAAAAAAAAAAAAAAAAAAAAAAAAAAAAAAAAAAAAAAAAAAAAAAAAAAAAAAAAAAAAAAAAAAAAAAAAAAAAAAAAAAAAAAAAAAAAAAAAAAAAAAAAAAAAAAAAAAAAAAAAAAAAAAAAAAAAAAAAAAAAAAAAAAAAAAAAAAAAAAAAAAAAAAAAAAAAAAAAAAAAAAAAAAAAAAAAAAAAAAAAAAAAAAAAAAAAAAAAAAAAAAAAAAAAAAAAAAAAAAAAAAAAAAAAAAAAAAAAAAAAAAAAAAAAAAAAAAAAAAAAAAAAAAAAAAAAAAAAAAAAAAAAAAAAAAAAAAAAAAAAAAAAAAAAAAAAAAAAAAAAAAAAAAAAAAAAAAAAAAAAAAAAAAAAAAAAAAAAAAAAAAAAAAAAAAAAAAAAAAAAAAAAAAAAAAAAAAAAAAAAAAAAAAAAAAAAAAAAAAAAAAAAAAAAAAAAAAAAAAAAAAAAAAAAAAAAAAAAAAAAAAAAAAAAAAAAAAAAAAAAAAAAAAAAAAAAAAAAAAAAAAAAAAAAAAAAAAAAAAAAAAAAAAAAAAAAAAAAAAAAAAAAAAAAAAAAAAAAAAAAAAAAAAAAAAAAAAAAAAAAAAAAAAAAAAAAAAAAAAAAAAAAAAAAAAAAAAAAAAAAAAAAAAAAAAAAAAAAAAAAAAAAAAAAAAAAAAAAAAAAAAAAAAAAAAAAAAAAAAAAAAAAAAAAAAAAAAAAAAAAAAAAAAAAAAAAAAAAAAAAAAAAAAAAAAAAAAAAAAAAAAAAAAAAAAAAAAAAAAAAAAAAAAAAAAAAAAAAAAAAAAAAAAAAAAAAAAAAAAAAAAAAAAAAAAAAAAAAAAAAAAAAAAAAAAAAAAAAAAAAAAAAAAAAAAAAAAAAAAAAAAAAAAAAAAAAAAAAAAAAAAAAAAAAAAAAAAAAAAAAAAAAAAAAAAAAAAAAAAAAAAAAAAAAAAAAAAAAAAAAAAAAAAAAAAAAAAAAAAAAAAAAAAAAAAAAAAAAAAAAAAAAAAAAAAAAAAAAAAAAAAAAAAAAAAAAAAAAAAAAAAAAAAAAAAAAAAAAAAAAAAAAAAAAAAAAAAAAAAAAAAAAAAAAAAAAAAAAAAAAAAAAAAAAAAAAAAAAAAAAAAAAAAAAAAAAAAAAAAAAAAAAAAAAAAAAAAAAAAAAAAAAAAAAAAAAAAAAAAAAAAAAAAAAAAAAAAAAAAAAAAAAAAAAAAAAAAAAAAAAAAAAAAAAAAAAAAAAAAAAAAAAAAAAAAAAAAAAAAAAAAAAAAAAAAAAAAAAAAAAAAAAAAAAAAAAAAAAAAAAAAAAAAAAAAAAAAAAAAAAAAAAAAAAAAAAAAAAAAAAAAAAAAAAAAAAAAAAAAAAAAAAAAAAAAAAAAAAAAAAAAAAAAAAAAAAAAAAAAAAAAAAAAAAAAAAAAAAAAAAAAAAAAAAAAAAAAAAAAAAAAAAAAAAAAAAAAAAAAAAAAAAAAAAAAAAAAAAAAAAAAAAAAAAAAAAAAAAAAAAAAAAAAAAAAAAAAAAAAAAAAAAAAAAAAAAAAAAAAAAAAAAAAAAAAAAAAAAAAAAAAAAAAAAAAAAAAAAAAAAAAAAAAAAAAAAAAAAAAAAAAAAAAAAAAAAAAAAAAAAAAAAAAAAAAAAAAAAAAAAAAAAAAAAAAAAAAAAAAAAAAAAAAAAAAAAAAAAAAAAAAAAAAAAAAAAAAAAAAAAAAAAAAAAAAAAAAAAAAAAAAAAAAAAAAAAAAAAAAAAAAAAAAAAAAAAAAAAAAAAAAAAAAAAAAAAAAAAAAAAAAAAAAAAAAAAAAAAAAAAAAAAAAAAAAAAAAAAAAAAAAAAAAAAAAAAAAAAAAAAAAAAAAAAAAAAAAAAAAAAAAAAAAAAAAAAAAAAAAAAAAAAAAAAAAAAAAAAAAAAAAAAAAAAAAAAAAAAAAAAAAAAAAAAAAAAAAAAAAAAAAAAAAAAAAAAAAAAAAAAAAAAAAAAAAAAAAAAAAAAAAAAAAAAAAAAAAAAAAAAAAAAAAAAAAAAAAAAAAAAAAAAAAAAAAAAAAAAAAAAAAAAAAAAAAAAAAAAAAAAAAAAAAAAAAAAAAAAAAAAAAAAAAAAAAAAAAAAAAAAAAAAAAAAAAAAAAAAAAAAAAAAAAAAAAAAAAAAAAAAAAAAAAAAAAAAAAAAAAAAAAAAAAAAAAAAAAAAAAAAAAAAAAAAAAAAAAAAAAAAAAAAAAAAAAAAAAAAAAAAAAAAAAAAAAAAAAAAAAAAAAAAAAAAAAAAAAAAAAAAAAAAAAAAAAAAAAAAAAAAAAAAAAAAAAAAAAAAAAAAAAAAAAAAAAAAAAAAAAAAAAAAAAAAAAAAAAAAAAAAAAAAAAAAAAAAAAAAAAAAAAAAAAAAAAAAAAAAAAAAAAAAAAAAAAAAAAAAAAAAAAAAAAAAAAAAAAAAAAAAAAAAAAAAAAAAAAAAAAAAAAAAAAAAAAAAAAAAAAAAAAAAAAAAAAAAAAAAAAAAAAAAAAAAAAAAAAAAAAAAAAAAAAAAAAAAAAAAAAAAAAAAAAAAAAAAAAAAAAAAAAAAAAAAAAAAAAAAAAAAAAAAAAAAAAAAAAAAAAAAAAAAAAAAAAAAAAAAAAAAAAAAAAAAAAAAAAAAAAAAAAAAAAAAAAAAAAAAAAAAAAAAAAAAAAAAAAAAAAAAAAAAAAAAAAAAAAAAAAAAAAAAAAAAAAAAAAAAAAAAAAAAAAAAAAAAAAAAAAAAAAAAAAAAAAAAAAAAAAAAAAAAAAAAAAAAAAAAAAAAAAAAAAAAAAAAAAAAAAAAAAAAAAAAAAAAAAAAAAAAAAAAAAAAAAAAAAAAAAAAAAAAAAAAAAAAAAAAAAAAAAAAAAAAAAAAAAAAAAAAAAAAAAAAAAAAAAAAAAAAAAAAAAAAAAAAAAAAAAAAAAAAAAAAAAAAAAAAAAAAAAAAAAAAAAAAAAAAAAAAAAAAAAAAAAAAAAAAAAAAAAAAAAAAAAAAAAAAAAAAAAAAAAAAAAAAAAAAAAAAAAAAAAAAAAAAAAAAAAAAAAAAAAAAAAAAAAAAAAAAAAAAAAAAAAAAAAAAAAAAAAAAAAAAAAAAAAAAAAAAAAAAAAAAAAAAAAAAAAAAAAAAAAAAAAAAAAAAAAAAAAAAAAAAAAAAAAAAAAAAAAAAAAAAAAAAAAAAAAAAAAAAAAAAAAAAAAAAAAAAAAAAAAAAAAAAAAAAAAAAAAAAAAAAAAAAAAAAAAAAAAAAAAAAAAAAAAAAAAAAAAAAAAAAAAAAAAAAAAAAAAAAAAAAAAAAAAAAAAAAAAAAAAAAAAAAAAAAAAAAAAAAAAAAAAAAAAAAAAAAAAAAAAAAAAAAAAAAAAAAAAAAAAAAAAAAAAAAAAAAAAAAAAAAAAAAAAAAAAAAAAAAAAAAAAAAAAAAAAAAAAAAAAAAAAAAAAAAAAAAAAAAAAAAAAAAAAAAAAAAAAAAAAAAAAAAAAAAAAAAAAAAAAAAAAAAAAAAAAAAAAAAAAAAAAAAAAAAAAAAAAAAAAAAAAAAAAAAAAAAAAAAAAAAAAAAAAAAAAAAAAAAAAAAAAAAAAAAAAAAAAAAAAAAAAAAAAAAAAAAAAAAAAAAAAAAAAAAAAAAAAAAAAAAAAAAAAAAAAAAAAAAAAAAAAAAAAAAAAAAAAAAAAAAAAAAAAAAAAAAAAAAAAAAAAAAAAAAAAAAAAAAAAAAAAAAAAAAAAAAAAAAAAAAAAAAAAAAAAAAAAAAAAAAAAAAAAAAAAAAAAAAAAAAAAAAAAAAAAAAAAAAAAAAAAAAAAAAAAAAAAAAAAAAAAAAAAAAAAAAAAAAAAAAAAAAAAAAAAAAAAAAAAAAAAAAAAAAAAAAAAAAAAAAAAAAAAAAAAAAAAAAAAAAAAAAAAAAAAAAAAAAAAAAAAAAAAAAAAAAAAAAAAAAAAAAAAAAAAAAAAAAAAAAAAAAAAAAAAAAAAAAAAAAAAAAAAAAAAAAAAAAAAAAAAAAAAAAAAAAAAAAAAAAAAAAAAAAAAAAAAAAAAAAAAAAAAAAAAAAAAAAAAAAAAAAAAAAAAAAAAAAAAAAAAAAAAAAAAAAAAAAAAAAAAAAAAAAAAAAAAAAAAAAAAAAAAAAAAAAAAAAAAAAAAAAAAAAAAAAAAAAAAAAAAAAAAAAAAAAAAAAAAAAAAAAAAAAAAAAAAAAAAAAAAAAAAAAAAAAAAAAAAAAAAAAAAAAAAAAAAAAAAAAAAAAAAAAAAAAAAAAAAAAAAAAAAAAAAAAAAAAAAAAAAAAAAAAAAAAAAAAAAAAAAAAAAAAAAAAAAAAAAAAAAAAAAAAAAAAAAAAAAAAAAAAAAAAAAAAAAAAAAAAAAAAAAAAAAAAAAAAAAAAAAAAAAAAAAAAAAAAAAAAAAAAAAAAAAAAAAAAAAAAAAAAAAAAAAAAAAAAAAAAAAAAAAAAAAAAAAAAAAAAAAAAAAAAAAAAAAAAAAAAAAAAAAAAAAAAAAAAAAAAAAAAAAAAAAAAAAAAAAAAAAAAAAAAAAAAAAAAAAAAAAAAAAAAAAAAAAAAAAAAAAAAAAAAAAAAAAAAAAAAAAAAAAAAAAAAAAAAAAAAAAAAAAAAAAAAAAAAAAAAAAAAAAAAAAAAAAAAAAAAAAAAAAAAAAAAAAAAAAAAAAAAAAAAAAAAAAAAAAAAAAAAAAAAAAAAAAAAAAAAAAAAAAAAAAAAAAAAAAAAAAAAAAAAAAAAAAAAAAAAAAAAAAAAAAAAAAAAAAAAAAAAAAAAAAAAAAAAAAAAAAAAAAAAAAAAAAAAAAAAAAAAAAAAAAAAAAAAAAAAAAAAAAAAAAAAAAAAAAAAAAAAAAAAAAAAAAAAAAAAAAAAAAAAAAAAAAAAAAAAAAAAAAAAAAAAAAAAAAAAAAAAAAAAAAAAAAAAAAAAAAAAAAAAAAAAAAAAAAAAAAAAAAAAAAAAAAAAAAAAAAAAAAAAAAAAAAAAAAAAAAAAAAAAAAAAAAAAAAAAAAAAAAAAAAAAAAAAAAAAAAAAAAAAAAAAAAAAAAAAAAAAAAAAAAAAAAAAAAAAAAAAAAAAAAAAAAAAAAAAAAAAAAAAAAAAAAAAAAAAAAAAAAAAAAAAAAAAAAAAAAAAAAAAAAAAAAAAAAAAAAAAAAAAAAAAAAAAAAAAAAAAAAAAAAAAAAAAAAAAAAAAAAAAAAAAAAAAAAAAAAAAAAAAAAAAAAAAAAAAAAAAAAAAAAAAAAAAAAAAAAAAAAAAAAAAAAAAAAAAAAAAAAAAAAAAAAAAAAAAAAAAAAAAAAAAAAAAAAAAAAAAAAAAAAAAAAAAAAAAAAAAAAAAAAAAAAAAAAAAAAAAAAAAAAAAAAAAAAAAAAAAAAAAAAAAAAAAAAAAAAAAAAAAAAAAAAAAAAAAAAAAAAAAAAAAAAAAAAAAAAAAAAAAAAAAAAAAAAAAAAAAAAAAAAAAAAAAAAAAAAAAAAAAAAAAAAAAAAAAAAAAAAAAAAAAAAAAAAAAAAAAAAAAAAAAAAAAAAAAAAAAAAAAAAAAAAAAAAAAAAAAAAAAAAAAAAAAAAAAAAAAAAAAAAAAAAAAAAAAAAAAAAAAAAAAAAAAAAAAAAAAAAAAAAAAAAAAAAAAAAAAAAAAAAAAAAAAAAAAAAAAAAAAAAAAAAAAAAAAAAAAAAAAAAAAAAAAAAAAAAAAAAAAAAAAAAAAAAAAAAAAAAAAAAAAAAAAAAAAAAAAAAAAAAAAAAAAAAAAAAAAAAAAAAAAAAAAAAAAAAAAAAAAAAAAAAAAAAAAAAAAAAAAAAAAAAAAAAAAAAAAAAAAAAAAAAAAAAAAAAAAAAAAAAAAAAAAAAAAAAAAAAAAAAAAAAAAAAAAAAAAAAAAAAAAAAAAAAAAAAAAAAAAAAAAAAAAAAAAAAAAAAAAAAAAAAAAAAAAAAAAAAAAAAAAAAAAAAAAAAAAAAAAAAAAAAAAAAAAAAAAAAAAAAAAAAAAAAAAAAAAAAAAAAAAAAAAAAAAAAAAAAAAAAAAAAAAAAAAAAAAAAAAAAAAAAAAAAAAAAAAAAAAAAAAAAAAAAAAAAAAAAAAAAAAAAAAAAAAAAAAAAAAAAAAAAAAAAAAAAAAAAAAAAAAAAAAAAAAAAAAAAAAAAAAAAAAAAAAAAAAAAAAAAAAAAAAAAAAAAAAAAAAAAAAAAAAAAAAAAAAAAAAAAAAAAAAAAAAAAAAAAAAAAAAAAAAAAAAAAAAAAAAAAAAAAAAAAAAAAAAAAAAAAAAAAAAAAAAAAAAAAAAAAAAAAAAAAAAAAAAAAAAAAAAAAAAAAAAAAAAAAAAAAAAAAAAAAAAAAAAAAAAAAAAAAAAAAAAAAAAAAAAAAAAAAAAAAAAAAAAAAAAAAAAAAAAAAAAAAAAAAAAAAAAAAAAAAAAAAAAAAAAAAAAAAAAAAAAAAAAAAAAAAAAAAAAAAAAAAAAAAAAAAAAAAAAAAAAAAAAAAAAAAAAAAAAAAAAAAAAAAAAAAAAAAAAAAAAAAAAAAAAAAAAAAAAAAAAAAAAAAAAAAAAAAAAAAAAAAAAAAAAAAAAAAAAAAAAAAAAAAAAAAAAAAAAAAAAAAAAAAAAAAAAAAAAAAAAAAAAAAAAAAAAAAAAAAAAAAAAAAAAAAAAAAAAAAAAAAAAAAAAAAAAAAAAAAAAAAAAAAAAAAAAAAAAAAAAAAAAAAAAAAAAAAAAAAAAAAAAAAAAAAAAAAAAAAAAAAAAAAAAAAAAAAAAAAAAAAAAAAAAAAAAAAAAAAAAAAAAAAAAAAAAAAAAAAAAAAAAAAAAAAAAAAAAAAAAAAAAAAAAAAAAAAAAAAAAAAAAAAAAAAAAAAAAAAAAAAAAAAAAAAAAAAAAAAAAAAAAAAAAAAAAAAAAAAAAAAAAAAAAAAAAAAAAAAAAAAAAAAAAAAAAAAAAAAAAAAAAAAAAAAAAAAAAAAAAAAAAAAAAAAAAAAAAAAAAAAAAAAAAAAAAAAAAAAAAAAAAAAAAAAAAAAAAAAAAAAAAAAAAAAAAAAAAAAAAAAAAAAAAAAAAAAAAAAAAAAAAAAAAAAAAAAAAAAAAAAAAAAAAAAAAAAAAAAAAAAAAAAAAAAAAAAAAAAAAAAAAAAAAAAAAAAAAAAAAAAAAAAAAAAAAAAAAAAAAAAAAAAAAAAAAAAAAAAAAAAAAAAAAAAAAAAAAAAAAAAAAAAAAAAAAAAAAAAAAAAAAAAAAAAAAAAAAAAAAAAAAAAAAAAAAAAAAAAAAAAAAAAAAAAAAAAAAAAAAAAAAAAAAAAAAAAAAAAAAAAAAAAAAAAAAAAAAAAAAAAAAAAAAAAAAAAAAAAAAAAAAAAAAAAAAAAAAAAAAAAAAAAAAAAAAAAAAAAAAAAAAAAAAAAAAAAAAAAAAAAAAAAAAAAAAAAAAAAAAAAAAAAAAAAAAAAAAAAAAAAAAAAAAAAAAAAAAAAAAAAAAAAAAAAAAAAAAAAAAAAAAAAAAAAAAAAAAAAAAAAAAAAAAAAAAAAAAAAAAAAAAAAAAAAAAAAAAAAAAAAAAAAAAAAAAAAAAAAAAAAAAAAAAAAAAAAAAAAAAAAAAAAAAAAAAAAAAAAAAAAAAAAAAAAAAAAAAAAAAAAAAAAAAAAAAAAAAAAAAAAAAAAAAAAAAAAAAAAAAAAAAAAAAAAAAAAAAAAAAAAAAAAAAAAAAAAAAAAAAAAAAAAAAAAAAAAAAAAAAAAAAAAAAAAAAAAAAAAAAAAAAAAAAAAAAAAAAAAAAAAAAAAAAAAAAAAAAAAAAAAAAAAAAAAAAAAAAAAAAAAAAAAAAAAAAAAAAAAAAAAAAAAAAAAAAAAAAAAAAAAAAAAAAAAAAAAAAAAAAAAAAAAAAAAAAAAAAAAAAAAAAAAAAAAAAAAAAAAAAAAAAAAAAAAAAAAAAAAAAAAAAAAAAAAAAAAAAAAAAAAAAAAAAAAAAAAAAAAAAAAAAAAAAAAAAAAAAAAAAAAAAAAAAAAAAAAAAAAAAAAAAAAAAAAAAAAAAAAAAAAAAAAAAAAAAAAAAAAAAAAAAAAAAAAAAAAAAAAAAAAAAAAAAAAAAAAAAAAAAAAAAAAAAAAAAAAAAAAAAAAAAAAAAAAAAAAAAAAAAAAAAAAAAAAAAAAAAAAAAAAAAAAAAAAAAAAAAAAAAAAAAAAAAAAAAAAAAAAAAAAAAAAAAAAAAAAAAAAAAAAAAAAAAAAAAAAAAAAAAAAAAAAAAAAAAAAAAAAAAAAAAAAAAAAAAAAAAAAAAAAAAAAAAAAAAAAAAAAAAAAAAAAAAAAAAAAAAAAAAAAAAAAAAAAAAAAAAAAAAAAAAAAAAAAAAAAAAAAAAAAAAAAAAAAAAAAAAAAAAAAAAAAAAAAAAAAAAAAAAAAAAAAAAAAAAAAAAAAAAAAAAAAAAAAAAAAAAAAAAAAAAAAAAAAAAAAAAAAAAAAAAAAAAAAAAAAAAAAAAAAAAAAAAAAAAAAAAAAAAAAAAAAAAAAAAAAAAAAAAAAAAAAAAAAAAAAAAAAAAAAAAAAAAAAAAAAAAAAAAAAAAAAAAAAAAAAAAAAAAAAAAAAAAAAAAAAAAAAAAAAAAAAAAAAAAAAAAAAAAAAAAAAAAAAAAAAAAAAAAAAAAAAAAAAAAAAAAAAAAAAAAAAAAAAAAAAAAAAAAAAAAAAAAAAAAAAAAAAAAAAAAAAAAAAAAAAAAAAAAAAAAAAAAAAAAAAAAAAAAAAAAAAAAAAAAAAAAAAAAAAAAAAAAAAAAAAAAAAAAAAAAAAAAAAAAAAAAAAAAAAAAAAAAAAAAAAAAAAAAAAAAAAAAAAAAAAAAAAAAAAAAAAAAAAAAAAAAAAAAAAAAAAAAAAAAAAAAAAAAAAAAAAAAAAAAAAAAAAAAAAAAAAAAAAAAAAAAAAAAAAAAAAAAAAAAAAAAAAAAAAAAAAAAAAAAAAAAAAAAAAAAAAAAAAAAAAAAAAAAAAAAAAAAAAAAAAAAAAAAAAAAAAAAAAAAAAAAAAAAAAAAAAAAAAAAAAAAAAAAAAAAAAAAAAAAAAAAAAAAAAAAAAAAAAAAAAAAAAAAAAAAAAAAAAAAAAAAAAAAAAAAAAAAAAAAAAAAAAAAAAAAAAAAAAAAAAAAAAAAAAAAAAAAAAAAAAAAAAAAAAAAAAAAAAAAAAAAAAAAAAAAAAAAAAAAAAAAAAAAAAAAAAAAAAAAAAAAAAAAAAAAAAAAAAAAAAAAAAAAAAAAAAAAAAAAAAAAAAAAAAAAAAAAAAAAAAAAAAAAAAAAAAAAAAAAAAAAAAAAAAAAAAAAAAAAAAAAAAAAAAAAAAAAAAAAAAAAAAAAAAAAAAAAAAAAAAAAAAAAAAAAAAAAAAAAAAAAAAAAAAAAAAAAAAAAAAAAAAAAAAAAAAAAAAAAAAAAAAAAAAAAAAAAAAAAAAAAAAAAAAAAAAAAAAAAAAAAAAAAAAAAAAAAAAAAAAAAAAAAAAAAAAAAAAAAAAAAAAAAAAAAAAAAAAAAAAAAAAAAAAAAAAAAAAAAAAAAAAAAAAAAAAAAAAAAAAAAAAAAAAAAAAAAAAAAAAAAAAAAAAAAAAAAAAAAAAAAAAAAAAAAAAAAAAAAAAAAAAAAAAAAAAAAAAAAAAAAAAAAAAAAAAAAAAAAAAAAAAAAAAAAAAAAAAAAAAAAAAAAAAAAAAAAAAAAAAAAAAAAAAAAAAAAAAAAAAAAAAAAAAAAAAAAAAAAAAAAAAAAAAAAAAAAAAAAAAAAAAAAAAAAAAAAAAAAAAAAAAAAAAAAAAAAAAAAAAAAAAAAAAAAAAAAAAAAAAAAAAAAAAAAAAAAAAAAAAAAAAAAAAAAAAAAAAAAAAAAAAAAAAAAAAAAAAAAAAAAAAAAAAAAAAAAAAAAAAAAAAAAAAAAAAAAAAAAAAAAAAAAAAAAAAAAAAAAAAAAAAAAAAAAAAAAAAAAAAAAAAAAAAAAAAAAAAAAAAAAAAAAAAAAAAAAAAAAAAAAAAAAAAAAAAAAAAAAAAAAAAAAAAAAAAAAAAAAAAAAAAAAAAAAAAAAAAAAAAAAAAAAAAAAAAAAAAAAAAAAAAAAAAAAAAAAAAAAAAAAAAAAAAAAAAAAAAAAAAAAAAAAAAAAAAAAAAAAAAAAAAAAAAAAAAAAAAAAAAAAAAAAAAAAAAAAAAAAAAAAAAAAAAAAAAAAAAAAAAAAAAAAAAAAAAAAAAAAAAAAAAAAAAAAAAAAAAAAAAAAAAAAAAAAAAAAAAAAAAAAAAAAAAAAAAAAAAAAAAAAAAAAAAAAAAAAAAAAAAAAAAAAAAAAAAAAAAAAAAAAAAAAAAAAAAAAAAAAAAAAAAAAAAAAAAAAAAAAAAAAAAAAAAAAAAAAAAAAAAAAAAAAAAAAAAAAAAAAAAAAAAAAAAAAAAAAAAAAAAAAAAAAAAAAAAAAAAAAAAAAAAAAAAAAAAAAAAAAAAAAAAAAAAAAAAAAAAAAAAAAAAAAAAAAAAAAAAAAAAAAAAAAAAAAAAAAAAAAAAAAAAAAAAAAAAAAAAAAAAAAAAAAAAAAAAAAAAAAAAAAAAAAAAAAAAAAAAAAAAAAAAAAAAAAAAAAAAAAAAAAAAAAAAAAAAAAAAAAAAAAAAAAAAAAAAAAAAAAAAAAAAAAAAAAAAAAAAAAAAAAAAAAAAAAAAAAAAAAAAAAAAAAAAAAAAAAAAAAAAAAAAAAAAAAAAAAAAAAAAAAAAAAAAAAAAAAAAAAAAAAAAAAAAAAAAAAAAAAAAAAAAAAAAAAAAAAAAAAAAAAAAAAAAAAAAAAAAAAAAAAAAAAAAAAAAAAAAAAAAAAAAAAAAAAAAAAAAAAAAAAAAAAAAAAAAAAAAAAAAAAAAAAAAAAAAAAAAAAAAAAAAAAAAAAAAAAAAAAAAAAAAAAAAAAAAAAAAAAAAAAAAAAAAAAAAAAAAAAAAAAAAAAAAAAAAAAAAAAAAAAAAAAAAAAAAAAAAAAAAAAAAAAAAAAAAAAAAAAAAAAAAAAAAAAAAAAAAAAAAAAAAAAAAAAAAAAAAAAAAAAAAAAAAAAAAAAAAAAAAAAAAAAAAAAAAAAAAAAAAAAAAAAAAAAAAAAAAAAAAAAAAAAAAAAAAAAAAAAAAAAAAAAAAAAAAAAAAAAAAAAAAAAAAAAAAAAAAAAAAAAAAAAAAAAAAAAAAAAAAAAAAAAAAAAAAAAAAAAAAAAAAAAAAAAAAAAAAAAAAAAAAAAAAAAAAAAAAAAAAAAAAAAAAAAAAAAAAAAAAAAAAAAAAAAAAAAAAAAAAAAAAAAAAAAAAAAAAAAAAAAAAAAAAAAAAAAAAAAAAAAAAAAAAAAAAAAAAAAAAAAAAAAAAAAAAAAAAAAAAAAAAAAAAAAAAAAAAAAAAAAAAAAAAAAAAAAAAAAAAAAAAAAAAAAAAAAAAAAAAAAAAAAAAAAAAAAAAAAAAAAAAAAAAAAAAAAAAAAAAAAAAAAAAAAAAAAAAAAAAAAAAAAAAAAAAAAAAAAAAAAAAAAAAAAAAAAAAAAAAAAAAAAAAAAAAAAAAAAAAAAAAAAAAAAAAAAAAAAAAAAAAAAAAAAAAAAAAAAAAAAAAAAAAAAAAAAAAAAAAAAAAAAAAAAAAAAAAAAAAAAAAAAAAAAAAAAAAAAAAAAAAAAAAAAAAAAAAAAAAAAAAAAAAAAAAAAAAAAAAAAAAAAAAAAAAAAAAAAAAAAAAAAAAAAAAAAAAAAAAAAAAAAAAAAAAAAAAAAAAAAAAAAAAAAAAAAAAAAAAAAAAAAAAAAAAAAAAAAAAAAAAAAAAAAAAAAAAAAAAAAAAAAAAAAAAAAAAAAAAAAAAAAAAAAAAAAAAAAAAAAAAAAAAAAAAAAAAAAAAAAAAAAAAAAAAAAAAAAAAAAAAAAAAAAAAAAAAAAAAAAAAAAAAAAAAAAAAAAAAAAAAAAAAAAAAAAAAAAAAAAAAAAAAAAAAAAAAAAAAAAAAAAAAAAAAAAAAAAAAAAAAAAAAAAAAAAAAAAAAAAAAAAAAAAAAAAAAAAAAAAAAAAAAAAAAAAAAAAAAAAAAAAAAAAAAAAAAAAAAAAAAAAAAAAAAAAAAAAAAAAAAAAAAAAAAAAAAAAAAAAAAAAAAAAAAAAAAAAAAAAAAAAAAAAAAAAAAAAAAAAAAAAAAAAAAAAAAAAAAAAAAAAAAAAAAAAAAAAAAAAAAAAAAAAAAAAAAAAAAAAAAAAAAAAAAAAAAAAAAAAAAAAAAAAAAAAAAAAAAAAAAAAAAAAAAAAAAAAAAAAAAAAAAAAAAAAAAAAAAAAAAAAAAAAAAAAAAAAAAAAAAAAAAAAAAAAAAAAAAAAAAAAAAAAAAAAAAAAAAAAAAAAAAAAAAAAAAAAAAAAAAAAAAAAAAAAAAAAAAAAAAAAAAAAAAAAAAAAAAAAAAAAAAAAAAAAAAAAAAAAAAAAAAAAAAAAAAAAAAAAAAAAAAAAAAAAAAAAAAAAAAAAAAAAAAAAAAAAAAAAAAAAAAAAAAAAAAAAAAAAAAAAAAAAAAAAAAAAAAAAAAAAAAAAAAAAAAAAAAAAAAAAAAAAAAAAAAAAAAAAAAAAAAAAAAAAAAAAAAAAAAAAAAAAAAAAAAAAAAAAAAAAAAAAAAAAAAAAAAAAAAAAAAAAAAAAAAAAAAAAAAAAAAAAAAAAAAAAAAAAAAAAAAAAAAAAAAAAAAAAAAAAAAAAAAAAAAAAAAAAAAAAAAAAAAAAAAAAAAAAAAAAAAAAAAAAAAAAAAAAAAAAAAAAAAAAAAAAAAAAAAAAAAAAAAAAAAAAAAAAAAAAAAAAAAAAAAAAAAAAAAAAAAAAAAAAAAAAAAAAAAAAAAAAAAAAAAAAAAAAAAAAAAAAAAAAAAAAAAAAAAAAAAAAAAAAAAAAAAAAAAAAAAAAAAAAAAAAAAAAAAAAAAAAAAAAAAAAAAAAAAAAAAAAAAAAAAAAAAAAAAAAAAAAAAAAAAAAAAAAAAAAAAAAAAAAAAAAAAAAAAAAAAAAAAAAAAAAAAAAAAAAAAAAAAAAAAAAAAAAAAAAAAAAAAAAAAAAAAAAAAAAAAAAAAAAAAAAAAAAAAAAAAAAAAAAAAAAAAAAAAAAAAAAAAAAAAAAAAAAAAAAAAAAAAAAAAAAAAAAAAAAAAAAAAAAAAAAAAAAAAAAAAAAAAAAAAAAAAAAAAAAAAAAAAAAAAAAAAAAAAAAAAAAAAAAAAAAAAAAAAAAAAAAAAAAAAAAAAAAAAAAAAAAAAAAAAAAAAAAAAAAAAAAAAAAAAAAAAAAAAAAAAAAAAAAAAAAAAAAAAAAAAAAAAAAAAAAAAAAAAAAAAAAAAAAAAAAAAAAAAAAAAAAAAAAAAAAAAAAAAAAAAAAAAAAAAAAAAAAAAAAAAAAAAAAAAAAAAAAAAAAAAAAAAAAAAAAAAAAAAAAAAAAAAAAAAAAAAAAAAAAAAAAAAAAAAAAAAAAAAAAAAAAAAAAAAAAAAAAAAAAAAAAAAAAAAAAAAAAAAAAAAAAAAAAAAAAAAAAAAAAAAAAAAAAAAAAAAAAAAAAAAAAAAAAAAAAAAAAAAAAAAAAAAAAAAAAAAAAAAAAAAAAAAAAAAAAAAAAAAAAAAAAAAAAAAAAAAAAAAAAAAAAAAAAAAAAAAAAAAAAAAAAAAAAAAAAAAAAAAAAAAAAAAAAAAAAAAAAAAAAAAAAAAAAAAAAAAAAAAAAAAAAAAAAAAAAAAAAAAAAAAAAAAAAAAAAAAAAAAAAAAAAAAAAAAAAAAAAAAAAAAAAAAAAAAAAAAAAAAAAAAAAAAAAAAAAAAAAAAAAAAAAAAAAAAAAAAAAAAAAAAAAAAAAAAAAAAAAAAAAAAAAAAAAAAAAAAAAAAAAAAAAAAAAAAAAAAAAAAAAAAAAAAAAAAAAAAAAAAAAAAAAAAAAAAAAAAAAAAAAAAAAAAAAAAAAAAAAAAAAAAAAAAAAAAAAAAAAAAAAAAAAAAAAAAAAAAAAAAAAAAAAAAAAAAAAAAAAAAAAAAAAAAAAAAAAAAAAAAAAAAAAAAAAAAAAAAAAAAAAAAAAAAAAAAAAAAAAAAAAAAAAAAAAAAAAAAAAAAAAAAAAAAAAAAAAAAAAAAAAAAAAAAAAAAAAAAAAAAAAAAAAAAAAAAAAAAAAAAAAAAAAAAAAAAAAAAAAAAAAAAAAAAAAAAAAAAAAAAAAAAAAAAAAAAAAAAAAAAAAAAAAAAAAAAAAAAAAAAAAAAAAAAAAAAAAAAAAAAAAAAAAAAAAAAAAAAAAAAAAAAAAAAAAAAAAAAAAAAAAAAAAAAAAAAAAAAAAAAAAAAAAAAAAAAAAAAAAAAAAAAAAAAAAAAAAAAAAAAAAAAAAAAAAAAAAAAAAAAAAAAAAAAAAAAAAAAAAAAAAAAAAAAAAAAAAAAAAAAAAAAAAAAAAAAAAAAAAAAAAAAAAAAAAAAAAAAAAAAAAAAAAAAAAAAAAAAAAAAAAAAAAAAAAAAAAAAAAAAAAAAAAAAAAAAAAAAAAAAAAAAAAAAAAAAAAAAAAAAAAAAAAAAAAAAAAAAAAAAAAAAAAAAAAAAAAAAAAAAAAAAAAAAAAAAAAAAAAAAAAAAAAAAAAAAAAAAAAAAAAAAAAAAAAAAAAAAAAAAAAAAAAAAAAAAAAAAAAAAAAAAAAAAAAAAAAAAAAAAAAAAAAAAAAAAAAAAAAAAAAAAAAAAAAAAAAAAAAAAAAAAAAAAAAAAAAAAAAAAAAAAAAAAAAAAAAAAAAAAAAAAAAAAAAAAAAAAAAAAAAAAAAAAAAAAAAAAAAAAAAAAAAAAAAAAAAAAAAAAAAAAAAAAAAAAAAAAAAAAAAAAAAAAAAAAAAAAAAAAAAAAAAAAAAAAAAAAAAAAAAAAAAAAAAAAAAAAAAAAAAAAAAAAAAAAAAAAAAAAAAAAAAAAAAAAAAAAAAAAAAAAAAAAAAAAAAAAAAAAAAAAAAAAAAAAAAAAAAAAAAAAAAAAAAAAAAAAAAAAAAAAAAAAAAAAAAAAAAAAAAAAAAAAAAAAAAAAAAAAAAAAAAAAAAAAAAAAAAAAAAAAAAAAAAAAAAAAAAAAAAAAAAAAAAAAAAAAAAAAAAAAAAAAAAAAAAAAAAAAAAAAAAAAAAAAAAAAAAAAAAAAAAAAAAAAAAAAAAAAAAAAAAAAAAAAAAAAAAAAAAAAAAAAAAAAAAAAAAAAAAAAAAAAAAAAAAAAAAAAAAAAAAAAAAAAAAAAAAAAAAAAAAAAAAAAAAAAAAAAAAAAAAAAAAAAAAAAAAAAAAAAAAAAAAAAAAAAAAAAAAAAAAAAAAAAAAAAAAAAAAAAAAAAAAAAAAAAAAAAAAAAAAAAAAAAAAAAAAAAAAAAAAAAAAAAAAAAAAAAAAAAAAAAAAAAAAAAAAAAAAAAAAAAAAAAAAAAAAAAAAAAAAAAAAAAAAAAAAAAAAAAAAAAAAAAAAAAAAAAAAAAAAAAAAAAAAAAAAAAAAAAAAAAAAAAAAAAAAAAAAAAAAAAAAAAAAAAAAAAAAAAAAAAAAAAAAAAAAAAAAAAAAAAAAAAAAAAAAAAAAAAAAAAAAAAAAAAAAAAAAAAAAAAAAAAAAAAAAAAAAAAAAAAAAAAAAAAAAAAAAAAAAAAAAAAAAAAAAAAAAAAAAAAAAAAAAAAAAAAAAAAAAAAAAAAAAAAAAAAAAAAAAAAAAAAAAAAAAAAAAAAAAAAAAAAAAAAAAAAAAAAAAAAAAAAAAAAAAAAAAAAAAAAAAAAAAAAAAAAAAAAAAAAAAAAAAAAAAAAAAAAAAAAAAAAAAAAAAAAAAAAAAAAAAAAAAAAAAAAAAAAAAAAAAAAAAAAAAAAAAAAAAAAAAAAAAAAAAAAAAAAAAAAAAAAAAAAAAAAAAAAAAAAAAAAAAAAAAAAAAAAAAAAAAAAAAAAAAAAAAAAAAAAAAAAAAAAAAAAAAAAAAAAAAAAAAAAAAAAAAAAAAAAAAAAAAAAAAAAAAAAAAAAAAAAAAAAAAAAAAAAAAAAAAAAAAAAAAAAAAAAAAAAAAAAAAAAAAAAAAAAAAAAAAAAAAAAAAAAAAAAAAAAAAAAAAAAAAAAAAAAAAAAAAAAAAAAAAAAAAAAAAAAAAAAAAAAAAAAAAAAAAAAAAAAAAAAAAAAAAAAAAAAAAAAAAAAAAAAAAAAAAAAAAAAAAAAAAAAAAAAAAAAAAAAAAAAAAAAAAAAAAAAAAAAAAAAAAAAAAAAAAAAAAAAAAAAAAAAAAAAAAAAAAAAAAAAAAAAAAAAAAAAAAAAAAAAAAAAAAAAAAAAAAAAAAAAAAAAAAAAAAAAAAAAAAAAAAAAAAAAAAAAAAAAAAAAAAAAAAAAAAAAAAAAAAAAAAAAAAAAAAAAAAAAAAAAAAAAAAAAAAAAAAAAAAAAAAAAAAAAAAAAAAAAAAAAAAAAAAAAAAAAAAAAAAAAAAAAAAAAAAAAAAAAAAAAAAAAAAAAAAAAAAAAAAAAAAAAAAAAAAAAAAAAAAAAAAAAAAAAAAAAAAAAAAAAAAAAAAAAAAAAAAAAAAAAAAAAAAAAAAAAAAAAAAAAAAAAAAAAAAAAAAAAAAAAAAAAAAAAAAAAAAAAAAAAAAAAAAAAAAAAAAAAAAAAAAAAAAAAAAAAAAAAAAAAAAAAAAAAAAAAAAAAAAAAAAAAAAAAAAAAAAAAAAAAAAAAAAAAAAAAAAAAAAAAAAAAAAAAAAAAAAAAAAAAAAAAAAAAAAAAAAAAAAAAAAAAAAAAAAAAAAAAAAAAAAAAAAAAAAAAAAAAAAAAAAAAAAAAAAAAAAAAAAAAAAAAAAAAAAAAAAAAAAAAAAAAAAAAAAAAAAAAAAAAAAAAAAAAAAAAAAAAAAAAAAAAAAAAAAAAAAAAAAAAAAAAAAAAAAAAAAAAAAAAAAAAAAAAAAAAAAAAAAAAAAAAAAAAAAAAAAAAAAAAAAAAAAAAAAAAAAAAAAAAAAAAAAAAAAAAAAAAAAAAAAAAAAAAAAAAAAAAAAAAAAAAAAAAAAAAAAAAAAAAAAAAAAAAAAAAAAAAAAAAAAAAAAAAAAAAAAAAAAAAAAAAAAAAAAAAAAAAAAAAAAAAAAAAAAAAAAAAAAAAAAAAAAAAAAAAAAAAAAAAAAAAAAAAAAAAAAAAAAAAAAAAAAAAAAAAAAAAAAAAAAAAAAAAAAAAAAAAAAAAAAAAAAAAAAAAAAAAAAAAAAAAAAAAAAAAAAAAAAAAAAAAAAAAAAAAAAAAAAAAAAAAAAAAAAAAAAAAAAAAAAAAAAAAAAAAAAAAAAAAAAAAAAAAAAAAAAAAAAAAAAAAAAAAAAAAAAAAAAAAAAAAAAAAAAAAAAAAAAAAAAAAAAAAAAAAAAAAAAAAAAAAAAAAAAAAAAAAAAAAAAAAAAAAAAAAAAAAAAAAAAAAAAAAAAAAAAAAAAAAAAAAAAAAAAAAAAAAAAAAAAAAAAAAAAAAAAAAAAAAAAAAAAAAAAAAAAAAAAAAAAAAAAAAAAAAAAAAAAAAAAAAAAAAAAAAAAAAAAAAAAAAAAAAAAAAAAAAAAAAAAAAAAAAAAAAAAAAAAAAAAAAAAAAAAAAAAAAAAAAAAAAAAAAAAAAAAAAAAAAAAAAAAAAAAAAAAAAAAAAAAAAAAAAAAAAAAAAAAAAAAAAAAAAAAAAAAAAAAAAAAAAAAAAAAAAAAAAAAAAAAAAAAAAAAAAAAAAAAAAAAAAAAAAAAAAAAAAAAAAAAAAAAAAAAAAAAAAAAAAAAAAAAAAAAAAAAAAAAAAAAAAAAAAAAAAAAAAAAAAAAAAAAAAAAAAAAAAAAAAAAAAAAAAAAAAAAAAAAAAAAAAAAAAAAAAAAAAAAAAAAAAAAAAAAAAAAAAAAAAAAAAAAAAAAAAAAAAAAAAAAAAAAAAAAAAAAAAAAAAAAAAAAAAAAAAAAAAAAAAAAAAAAAAAAAAAAAAAAAAAAAAAAAAAAAAAAAAAAAAAAAAAAAAAAAAAAAAAAAAAAAAAAAAAAAAAAAAAAAAAAAAAAAAAAAAAAAAAAAAAAAAAAAAAAAAAAAAAAAAAAAAAAAAAAAAAAAAAAAAAAAAAAAAAAAAAAAAAAAAAAAAAAAAAAAAAAAAAAAAAAAAAAAAAAAAAAAAAAAAAAAAAAAAAAAAAAAAAAAAAAAAAAAAAAAAAAAAAAAAAAAAAAAAAAAAAAAAAAAAAAAAAAAAAAAAAAAAAAAAAAAAAAAAAAAAAAAAAAAAAAAAAAAAAAAAAAAAAAAAAAAAAAAAAAAAAAAAAAAAAAAAAAAAAAAAAAAAAAAAAAAAAAAAAAAAAAAAAAAAAAAAAAAAAAAAAAAAAAAAAAAAAAAAAAAAAAAAAAAAAAAAAAAAAAAAAAAAAAAAAAAAAAAAAAAAAAAAAAAAAAAAAAAAAAAAAAAAAAAAAAAAAAAAAAAAAAAAAAAAAAAAAAAAAAAAAAAAAAAAAAAAAAAAAAAAAAAAAAAAAAAAAAAAAAAAAAAAAAAAAAAAAAAAAAAAAAAAAAAAAAAAAAAAAAAAAAAAAAAAAAAAAAAAAAAAAAAAAAAAAAAAAAAAAAAAAAAAAAAAAAAAAAAAAAAAAAAAAAAAAAAAAAAAAAAAAAAAAAAAAAAAAAAAAAAAAAAAAAAAAAAAAAAAAAAAAAAAAAAAAAAAAAAAAAAAAAAAAAAAAAAAAAAAAAAAAAAAAAAAAAAAAAAAAAAAAAAAAAAAAAAAAAAAAAAAAAAAAAAAAAAAAAAAAAAAAAAAAAAAAAAAAAAAAAAAAAAAAAAAAAAAAAAAAAAAAAAAAAAAAAAAAAAAAAAAAAAAAAAAAAAAAAAAAAAAAAAAAAAACAAAAAAAAAAAAAAAAAAAAAAAAAAAAAAAAAAAAAAAAAAAAAAAAAAAAAAAAAAAAAAAAAAAAAAAAAAAAAAAAAAAAAAAAAAAAAAAAAAAAAAAAAAAAAAAAAAAAAAAAAAAAAAAAAAAAAAAAAAAAAAAAAAAAAAAAAAAAAAAAAAAAAAAAAAAAAAAAAAAAAAAAAAAAAAAAAAAAAAAAAAAAAAAAAAAAAAAAAAAAAAAAAAAAAAAAAAAAAAAAAAAAAAAAAAAAAAAAAAAAAAAAAAAAAAAAAAAAAAAAAAAAAAAAAAAAAAAAAAAAAAAAAAAAAAAAAAAAAAAAAAAAAAAAAAAAAAAAAAAAAAAAAAAAAAAAAAAAAAAAAAAAAAAAAAAAAAAAAAAAAAAAAAAAAAAAAAAAAAAAAAAAAAAAAAAAAAAAAAAAAAAAAAAAAAAAAAAAAAAAAAAAAAAAAAAAAAAAAAAAAAAAAAAAAAAAAAAAAAAAAAAAAAAAAAAAAAAAAAAAAAAAAAAAAAAAAAAAAAAAAAAAAAAAAAAAAAAAAAAAAAAAAAAAAAAAAAAAAAAAAAAAAAAAAAAAAAAAAAAAAAAAAAAAAAAAAAAAAAAAAAAAAAAAAAAAAAAAAAAAAAAAAAAAAAAAAAAAAAAAAAAAAAAAAAAAAAAAAAAAAAAAAAAAAAAAAAAAAAAAAAAAAAAAAAAAAAAAAAAAAAAAAAAAAAAAAAAAAAAAAAAAAAAAAAAAAAAAAAAAAAAAAAAAAAAAAAAAAAAAAAAAAAAAAAAAAAAAAAAAAAAAAAAAAAAAAAAAAAAAAAAAAAAAAAAAAAAAAAAAAAAAAAAAAAAAAAAAAAAAAAAAAAAAAAAAAAAAAAAAAAAAAAAAAAAAAAAAAAAAAAAAAAAAAAAAAAAAAAAAAAAAAAAAAAAAAAAAAAAAAACAAAAAAAAAAAAAAAAAAAAAAAAAAAAAAAAAAAAAAAAAAAAAAAAAAAAAAAAAAAAAAAAAAAAAAAAAAAAAAAAAAAAAAAAAAAAAAAAAAAAAAAAAAAAAAAAAAAAAAAAAAAAAAAAAAAAAAAAAAAAAAAAAAAAAAAAAAAAAAAAAAAAAAAAAAAAAAAAAAAAAAAAAAAAAAAAAAAAAAAAAAAAAAAAAAAAAAAAAAAAAAAAAAAAAAAAAAAAAAAAAAAAAAAAAAAAAAAAAAAAAAAAAAAAAAAAAAAAAAAAAAAAAAAAAAAAAAAAAAAAAAAAAAAAAAAAAAAAAAAAAAAAAAAAAAAAAAAAAAAAAAAAAAAAAAAAAAAAAAAAAAAAAAAAAAAAAAAAAAAAAAAAAAAAAAAAAAAAAAAAAAAAAAAAAAAAAAAAAAAAAAAAAAAAAAAAAAAAAAAAAAAAAAAAAAAAAAAAAAAAAAAAAAAAAAAAAAAAAAAAAAAAAAAAAAAAAAAAAAAAAAAAAAAAAAAAAAAAAAAAAAAAAAAAAAAAAAAAAAAAAAAAAAAAAAAAAAAAAAAAAAAAAAAAAAAAAAAAAAAAAAAAAAAAAAAAAAAAAAAAAAAAAAAAAAAAAAAAAAAAAAAAAAAAAAAAAAAAAAAAAAAAAAAAAAAAAAAAAAAAAAAAAAAAAAAAAAAAAAAAAAAAAAAAAAAAAAAAAAAAAAAAAAAAAAAAAAAAAAAAAAAAAAAAAAAAAAAAAAAAAAAAAAAAAAAAAAAAAAAAAAAAAAAAAAAAAAAAAAAAAAAAAAAAAAAAAAAAAAAAAAAAAAAAAAAAAAAAAAAAAAAAAAAAAAAAAAAAAAAAAAAAAAAAAAAAAAAAAAAAAAAAAAAAAAAAAAAAAAAAAAAAAAAAAAAAAAAAAAAAAAAAAAAAAAAAAAAAAAAAAAAAAAAAAAAAAAAAAAAAAAAAAAAAAAAAAAAAAAAAAAAAAAAAAAAAAAAAAAAAAAAAAAAAAAAAAAAAAAAAAAAAAAAAAAAAAAAAAAAAAAAAAAAAAAAAAAAAAAAAAAAAAAAAAAAAAAAAAAAAAAAAAAAAAAAAAAAAAAAAAAAAAAAAAAAAAAAAAAAAAAAAAAAAAAAAAAAAAAAAAAAAAAAAAAAAAAAAAAAAAAAAAAAAAAAAAAAAAAAAAAAAAAAAAAAAAAAAAAAAAAAAAAAAAAAAAAAAAAAAAAAAAAAAAAAAAAAAAAAAAAAAAAAAAAAAAAAAAAAAAAAAAAAAAAAAAAAAAAAAAAAAAAAAAAAAAAAAAAAAAAAAAAAAAAAAAAAAAAAAAAAAAAAAAAAAAAAAAAAAAAAAAAAAAAAAAAAAAAAAAAAAAAAAAAAAAAAAAAAAAAAAAAAAAAAAAAAAAAAAAAAAAAAAAAAAAAAAAAAAAAAAAAAAAAAAAAAAAAAAAAAAAAAAAAAAAAAAAAAAAAAAAAAAAAAAAAAAAAAAAAAAAAAAAAAAAAAAAAAAAAAAAAAAAAAAAAAAAAAAAAAAAAAAAAAAAAAAAAAAAAAAAAAAAAAAAAAAAAAAAAAAAAAAAAAAAAAAAAAAAAAAAAAAAAAAAAAAAAAAAAAAAAAAAAAAAAAAAAAAAAAAAAAAAAAAAAAAAAAAAAAAAAAAAAAAAAAAAAAAAAAAAAAAAAAAAAAAAAAAAAAAAAAAAAAAAAAAAAAAAAAAAAAAAAAAACAAAAAAAAAAAAAAAAAAAAAAAAAAAAAAAAAAAAAAAAAAAAAAAAAAAAAAAAAAAAAAAAAAAAAAAAAAAAAAAAAAAAAAAAAAAAAAAAAAAAAAAAAAAAAAAAAAAAAAAAAAAAAAAAAAAAAAAAAAAAAAAAAAAAAAAAAAAAAAAAAAAAAAAAAAAAAAAAAAAAAAAAAAAAAAAAAAAAAAAAAAAAAAAAAAAAAAAAAAAAAAAAAAAAAAAAAAAAAAAAAAAAAAAACAAAAAAAAAAAAAAAAAAAAAAAAAAAAAAAAAAAAAAAAAAAAAAAAAAAAAAAAAAAAAAAAAAAAAAAAAAAAAAAAAAAAAAAAAAAAAAAAAAAAAAAAAAAAAAAAAAAAAAAAAAAAAAAAAAAAAAAAAAAAAAAAAAAAAAAAAAAAAAAAAAAAAAAAAAAAAAAAAAAAAAAAAAAAAAAAAAAAAAAAAAAAAAAAAAAAAAAAAAAAAAAAAAAAAAAAAAAAAAAAAAAAAAAAAAAAAAAAAAAAAAAAAAAAAAAAAAAAAAAAAAAAAAAAAAAAAAAACAAAAAAAAAAAAAAAAAAAAAAAAAAAAAAAAAAAAAAAAAAAAAAAAAAAAAAAAAAAAAAAAAAAAAAAAAAAAAAAAAAAAAAAAAAAAAAAAAAAAAAAAAAAAAAAAAAAAAAAAAAAAAAAAAAAAAAAAAAAAAAAAAAAAAAAAAAAAAAAAAAAAAAAAAAAAAAAAAAAAAAAAAAAAAAAAAAAAAAAAAAAAAAAAAAAAAAAAAAAAAAAAAAAAAAAAAAAAAAAAAAAAAAAAAAAAAAAAAAAAAAAAAAACAAAAAAAAAAAAAAAAAAAAAAAAAAAAAAAAAAAAAAAAAAAAAAAAAAAAAAAAAAAAAAAAAAAAAAAAAAAAAAAAAAAAAAAAAAAAAAAAAAAAAAAAAAAAAAAAAAAAAAAAAAAAAAAAAAAAAAAAAAAAAAAAAAAAAAAAAAAAAAAAAAAAAAAAAAAAAAAAAAAAAAAAAAAAAAAAAAAAAAAAAAAAAAAAAAAAAAAAAAAAAAAAAAAAAAAAAAAAAAAAAAAAAAAAAAAAAAAAAAAAAAAAAAAAAAAAAAAAAAAAAAAAAAAAAAAAAAAAAAAAAAAAAAAAAAAAAAAAAAAAAAAAAAAAAAAAAAAAAAAAAAAAAACAAAAAAAAAAAAAAAAAAAAAAAAAAAAAAAAAAAAAAAAAAAAAAAAAAAAAAAAAAAAAAAAAAAAAAAAAAAAAAAAAAAAAAAAAAAAAAAAAAAAAAAAAAAAAAAAAAAAAAAAAAAAAAAAAAAAAAAAAAAAAAAAAAAAAAAAAAAAAAAAAAAAAAAAAAAAAAAAAAAAAAAAAAAAAAAAAAAAAAAAAAAAAAAAAAAAAAAAAAAAAAAAAAAAAAAAAAAAAAAAAAAAAAAAAAAAAAAAAAAAAAAAAAAAAAAAAAAAAAAAAAAAAAAAAAAAAAAAAAAAAAAAAAAAAAAAAAAAAAAAAAAAAAAAAAAAAAAAAAAAAAAAAAAAAAAAAAAAAAAAAAAAAAAAAAAAAAAAAAAAAAAAAAAAAAAAAAAAAAAAAAAAAAAAAAAAAAAAAAAAAAAAAAAAAAAAAAAAAAAAAAAAAAAAAAAAAAAAAAAAAAAAAAAAAAAAAAAAAAAAAAAAAAAAAAAAAAAAAAAAAAAAAAAAAAAAAAAAAAAAAAAAAAAAAAAAAAAAAAAAAAAAAAAAAAAAAAAAAAAAAAAAAAAAAAAAAAAAAAAAAAAAAAAAAAAAAAAAAAAAAAAAAAAAAAAAAAAAAAAAAAAAAAAAAAAAAAAAAAAAAAAAAAAAAAAAAAAAAAAAAAAAAAAAAAAAAAAAAAAAAAAAAAAAAAAAAAAAAAAAAAAAAAAAAAAAAAAAAAAAAAAAAAAAAAAAAAAAAAAAAAAAAAAAAAAAAAAAAAAAAAAAAAAAAAAAAAAAAAAAAAAAAAAAAAAAAAAAAAAAAAAAAAAAAAAAAAAAAAAAAAAAAAAAAAAAAAAAAAAAAAAAAAAAAAAAAAAAAAAAAAAAAAAAAAAAAAAAAAAAAAAAAAAAAAAAAAAAAAAAAAAAAAAAAAAACAAAAAAAAAAAAAAAAAAAAAAAAAAAAAAAAAAAAAAAAAAAAAAAAAAAAAAAAAAAAAAAAAAAAAAAAAAAAAAAAAAAAAAAAAAAAAAAAAAAAAAAAAAAAAAAAAAAAAAAAAAAAAAAAAAAAAAAAAAAAAAAAAAAAAAAAAAAAAAAAAAAAAAAAAAAAAAAAAAAAAAAAAAAAAAAAAAAAAAAAAAAAAAAAAAAAAAAAAAAAAAAAAAAAAAAAAAAAAAAAAAAAAAAAAAAAAAAAAAAAAAAAAAAAAAAAAAAAAAAAAAAAAAAAAAAAAAAAAAAAAAAAAAAAAAAAAAAAAAAAAAAAAAAAAAAAAAAAAAAAAAAAAAAAAAAAAAAAAAAAAAAAAAAAAAAAAAAAAAAAAAAAAAAAAAAAAAAAAAAAAAAAAAAAAAAAAAAAAAAAAAAAAAAAAAAAAAAAAAAAAAAAAAAAAAAAAAAAAAAAAAAAAAAAAAAAAAAAAAAAAAAAAAAAAAAAAAAAAAAAAAAAAAAAAAAAAAAAAAAAAAAAAAAAAAAAAAAAAAAAAAAAAAAAAAAAAAAAAAAAAAAAAAAAAAAAAAAAAAAAAAAAAAAAAAAAAAAAAAAAAAAAAAAAAAAAAAAAAAAAAAAAAAAAAAAAAAAAAAAAAAAAAAAAAAAAAAAAAAAAAAAAAAAAAAAAAAAAAAAAAAAAAAAAAAAAAAAAAAAAAAAAAAAAAAAAAAAAAAAAAAAAAAAAAAAAAAAAAAAAAAAAAAAAAAAAAAAAAAAAAAAAAAAAAAAAAAAAAAAAAAAAAAAAAAAAAAAAAAAAAAAAAAAAAAAAAAAAAAAAAAAACAAAAAAAAAAAAAAAAAAAAAAAAAAAAAAAAAAAAAAAAAAAAAAAAAAAAAAAAAAAAAAAAAAAAAAAAAAAAAAAAAAAAAAAAAAAAAAAAAAAAAAAAAAAAAAAAAAAAAAAAAAAAAAAAAAAAAAAAAAAAAAAAAAAAAAAAAAAAAAAAAAAAAAAAAAAAAAAAAAAAAAAAAAAAAAAAAAAAAAAAAAAAAAAAAAAAAAAAAAAAAAAAAAAAAAAAAAAAAAAAAAAAAAAAAAAAAAAAAAAAAAAAAAAAAAAAAAAAAAAAAAAAAAAAAAAAAAAAAAAAAAAAAAAAAAAAAAAAAAAAAAAAAAAAAAAAAAAAAAAAAAAAAAAAAAAAAAAAAAAAAACAAAAAAAAAAAAAAAAAAAAAAAAAAAAAAAAAAAAAAAAAAAAAAAAAAAAAAAAAAAAAAAAAAAAAAAAAAAAAAAAAAAAAAAAAAAAAACAAAAAAAAAAAAAAAAAAAAAAAAAAAAAAAAAAAAAAAAAAAAAAAAAAAAAAAAAAAAAAAAAAAAAAAAAAAAAAAAAAAAAAAAAAAAAAAAAAAAAAAAAAAAAAAAAAAAAAAAAAAAAAAAAAAAAAAAAAAAAAAAAAAAAAAAAAAAACAAAAAAAAAAAAAAAAAAAAAAAAAAAAAAAAAAAAAAAAAAAAAAAAAAAAAAAAAAAAAAAAAAAAAAAAAAAAAAAAAAAAAAAAAAAAAAAAAAAAAAAAAAAAAAAAAAAAAAAAAAAAAAAAAAAAAAAAAAAAAAAAAAAAAAAAAAAAAAAAAAAAAAAAAAAAAAAAAAAAAAAAAAAAAAAAAAAAAAAAAAAAAAAAAAAAAAAAAAAAAAAAAAAAAAAAAAAAAAAAAAAAAAAAAAAAAAAAAAAAAAAAAAAAAAAAAAAAAAAAAAAAAAAAAAAAAAAAAAAAAAAAAAAAAAAAAAAAAAAAAAAAAAAAAAAAAAAAAAAAAAAAAAAAAAAAAAAAAAAAACAAAAAAAAAAAAAAAAAAAAAAAAAAAAAAAAAAAAAAAAAAAAAAAAAAAAAAAAAAAAAAAAAAAAAAAAAAAAAAAAAAAAAAAAAAAAAAAAAAAAAAAAAAAAAAAAAAAAAAAAAAACAAAAAAAAAAAAAAAAAAAAAAAAAAAAAAAAAAAAAAAAAAAAAAAAAAAAAAAAAAAAAAAAAAAAAAAAAAAAAAAAAAAAAAAAAAAAAAAAAAAAAAAAAAAAAAAAAAAAAAAAAAAAAAAAAAAAAAAAAAAAAAAAAAAAAAAAAAAAAAAAAAAAAAAAAAAAAAAAAAAAAAAAACAAAAAAAAAAAAAAAAAAAAAAAAAAAAAAAAAAAAAAAAAAAAAAAAAAAAAAAAAAAAAAAAAAAAAAAAAAAAAAAAAAAAAAAAAAAAAAAAAAAAAAAAAAAAAAAAAAAAAAAAAAAAAAAAAAAAAAAAAAAAAAAAAAAAAAAACAAAAAAAAAAAAAAAAAAAAAAAAAAAAAAAAAAAAAAAAAAAAAAAAAAAAAAAAAAAAAAAAAAAAAAAAAAAAAAAAAAAAAAAAAAAAAAAAAAAAAAAAAAAAAAAAAAAAAAAAAAAAAAAAAAAAAAAAAAAAAAAAAAAAAAAAAAAAAAAAAAAAAAAAAAAAAAAAAAAAAAAAAAAAAAAAAAAAAAAAAAAAAAAAAAAAAAAAAAAAAAAAAAAAAAAAAAAAAAAAAAAAAAAAAAAAAAAAAAAAAAAAAAAAAAAAAAAAAAAAAAAAAAAAAAAAAAAAAAAAAAAAAAAAAAAAAAAAAAAAAAAAAAAAAAAAAAAAAAAAAAAAAAAAAAAAAAAAAAAAAAAAAAAAAAAAAAAAAAAAAAAAAAAAAAAAAAAAAAAAAAAAAAAAAAAAAAAAAAAAAAAAAAAAAAAAAAAAAAAAAAAAAAAAAAAAAAAAAAAAAAAAAAAAAAAAAAAAAAAAAAAAAAAAAAAACAAAAAAAAAAAAAAAAAAAAAAAAAAAAAAAAAAAAAAAAAAAAAAAAAAAAAAAAAAAAAAAAAAAAAAAAAAAAAAAAAAAAAAAAAAAAAAAAAAAAAAAAAAAAAAAAAAAAAAAAAAAAAAAAAAAAAAACAAAAAAAAAAAAAAAAAAAAAAAAAAAAAAAAAAAAAAAAAAAAAAAAAAAAAAAAAAAAAAAAAAAAAAAAAAAAAAAAAAAAAAAAAAAAAAAAAAAAAAAAAAAAAAAAAAAAAAAAAAAAAAAAAAAAAAAAAAAAAAAAAAAAAAAAAAAAAAAAAACAAAAAAAAAAAAAAAAAAAAAAAAAAAAAAAAAAAAAAAAAAAAAAAAAAAAAAAAAAAAAAAAAAAAAAAAAAAAAAAAAAAAAAAAAAAAAAAAACAAAAAAAAAAAAAAAAAAAAAAAAAAAAAAAAAAAAAAAAAAAAAAAAAAAAAAAAAAAAAAAAAAAAAAAAAAAAAAAAAAAAAAAAAAAAAAAAAAAAAAAAAAAAAAAAAAAAAAAAAAAAAAAAAAAAAAAAAAAAAAAAAAAAAAAAAAAAAAAAAAAAAAAAAAAAAAAAAAAAAAAAAAAAAAAAAAAAAAAAAAAAAAACAAAAAAAAAAAAAAAAAAAAAAAAAAAAAAAAAAAAAAAAAAAAAAAAAAAAAAAAAAAAAAAAAAAAAAAAAAAAAAAAAAAAAAAAAAAAAAAAAAAAAAAAAAAAAAAAAAAAAAAAAAAAAAAAAAAAAAAAAAAAAAAAAAAAAAAAAAAAAAAAAAAAAAAAAAAAAAAAAAAAAAAAAAAAAAAAAAAAAAAAAAAAAAAAAAAAAAAAAAAACAAAAAAAAAAAAAAAAAAAAAAAAAAAAAAAAAAAAAAAAAAAAAAAAAAAAAAAAAAAAAAAAAAAAAAAAAAAAAAAAAAAAAAAAAAAAAAAAAAAAAAAAAAAAAAAAAAAAAAAAAAAAAAAAAAAAAAAAAAAAAAAAAAAAAAAAAAAAAAAAAAAAAAAAAAAAAAAAAAAAAAAAAAAAAAAAAAAAAAAAAAAAAAAAAAAAAAAAAAAAAAAAAAAAAAAAAAAAAAAAAAAAAAAAAAAAAAAAAAAAAAAAAAAAAAAAAAAAAAAAAAAAAAAAAACAAAAAAAAAAAAAAAAAAAAAAAAAAAAAAAAAAAAAAAAAAAAAAAAAAAAAAAAAAAAAAAAAAAAAAAAAAAAAAAAAAAAAAAAAAAAAAAAAAAAAAAAAAAAAAAAAAAAAAAAAAAAAAAAAAAAAAAAAAAAAAAAAAAAAAAAAAAAAAAAAAAAAAAAAAAAAAAAAAAAAAAAAAAAAAAAAAAAAAAACAAAAAAAAAAAAAAAAAAAAAAAAAAAAAAAAAAAAAAAAAAAAAAAAAAAAAAAAAAAAAAAAAAAAAAAAAAAAAAAAAAAAAAAAAAAAAAAAAAAAAAAAAAAAAAAAAAAAAAAAAAAAAAAAAAACAAAAAAAAAAAAAAAAAAAAAAAAAAAAAAAAAAAAAAAAAAAAAAAAAAAAAAAAAAAAAAAAAAAAAAAAAAAAAAAAAAAAAAAAAAAAAAAAAAAAAAAAAAAAAAAAAAAAAAAAAAAAAAAAAAAAAAAAAAAAAAAAAAAAAAAAAAAAAAAAAAAAAAAAAAAAAAAAAAAAAAAAAAAAAAAAAACAAAAAAAAAAAAAAAAAAAAAAAAAAAAAAAAAAAAAAAAAAAAAAAAAAAAAAAAAAAAAAAAAAAAAAAAAAAAAAAAAAAAAAAAAAAAAAAAAAAAAAAAAAAAAAAAAAAAAAAAAAAAAAAAAAAAAAAAAAAAAAAAAAAAAAAAAAAAAAAAAAAAAAAAAAAAAAAAAAAAAAAAAAAAAAAAAAAAAAAAAAAAAAAAAAAAAAAAAAAAAAAAAAAAAAAAAAAAAAAAAAAAAAAAAAAAAAAAAAAAAAAAAAAAAAAAAAAAAAAAAAAAAAAAAAAAAAAAAAAAAAAAAAAAAAAAAAAAAAAAAAAAAAAAAAAAAAAAAAAAAAAAAAAAAAAAAAAAAAAAAAAAAAAAAAAAAAAAAAAAAAAAAAAAAAAAAAAAAAAAAAAAAAAAAAAAAAAAAAAAAAAAAAAAAAAAAAAAAAAAAAAAAAAAAAAAAAAAAAAAAAAAAAAAAAAAAAAAAAAAAAAAAAAAAAAAAAAAAAAAAAAAAAAAAAAAAAAAAAAAAAAAAAAAAAAAAAAAAAAAAAAAAAAAAAAAAAAAAAAAAAAAAAAAAAAAAAAAAAAAAAAAAAAAAAAAAAAAAAAAAAAAAAAAAAAAAAAAAAAAAAAAAAAAAAAAAAAAAAAAAAAAAAAAAAAAAAAAAAAAAAAAAAAAAAAAAAAAAAAAAAAAAAAAAAAAAAAAAAAAAAAAAAAAAAAAAAAAAAAAAAAAAAAAAAAAAAAAAAAAAAAAAAAAAAAAAAAAAAAAAAAAAAAAAAAAAAAAAAAAAAAAAAAAAAAAAACAAAAAAAAAAAAAAAAAAAAAAAAAAAAAAAAAAAAAAAAAAAAAAAAAAAAAAAAAAAAAAAAAAAAAAAAAAAAAAAAAAAAAAAAAAAAAAAAAAAAAAAAAAAAAAAAAAAAAAAAAAAAAAAAAACAAAAAAAAAAAAAAAAAAAAAAAAAAAAAAAAAAAAAAAAAAAAAAAAAAAAAAAAAAAAAAAAAAAAAAAAAAAAAAAAAAAAAAAAAAAAAAAAAAAAAAAAAAAAAAAAAAAAAAAAAAAAAAAAAAAAAAAAAAAAAAAAAAAAAAAAAAAAAAAAAAAAAAAAAAAAAAAAAAAAACAAAAAAAAAAAAAAAAAAAAAAAAAAAAAAAAAAAAAAAAAAAAAAAAAAAAAAAAAAAAAAAAAAAAAAAAAAAAAAAAAAAAAAAAAAAAAAAAAAAAAAAAAAAAAAAAAAAAAAAAAAAAAAAAAAAAAAAAAAAAAAAAAAAAAAAAAAAAAAAAAAAAAAAAAAAAAAAAAAAAAAAAAAAAAAAAAAAAAAAAAAAAAAAAAAAAAAAAAAAAAAAAAAAAAAAAAAAAAAAAAAAAAAAAAAAAAAAACAAAAAAAAAAAAAAAAAAAAAAAAAAAAAAAAAAAAAAAAAAAAAAAAAAAAAAAAAAAAAAAAAAAAAAAAAAAAAAAAAAAAAAAAAAAAAAAAAAAAAAAAAAAAAAAAAAAAAAAAAAAAAAAAAAAAAAAAAAAAAAAAAAAAAAAAAAAAAAAAAAAAAAAAAAAAAAAAAAAAAAAAAAAACAAAAAAAAAAAAAAAAAAAAAAAAAAAAAAAAAAAAAAAAAAAAAAAAAAAAAAAAAAAAAAAAAAAAAAAAAAAAAAAAAAAAAAAAAAAAAAAAAAAAAAAAAAAAAAAAAAAAAAAAAAAAAAAAAAAAAAAAAAAAAAAAAAAAAAAAAAAAAAAAAAAAAAAAAAAAAAAAAACAAAAAAAAAAAAAAAAAAAAAAAAAAAAAAAAAAAAAAAAAAAAAAAAAAAAAAAACAAAAAAAAAAAAAAAAAAAAAAAAAAAAAAAAAAAAAAAAAAAAAAAAAAAAAAAAAAAAAAAAAAAAAAAAAAAAAAAAAAAAAAAAAAAAAAAAAAAAAAAAAAAAAAAAAAAAAAAAAAAAAAAAAAAAAAAAAAAAAAAAAAAAAAAAAAAAAAAAAAAAAAAAAAAAAAAAAAAAAAAAAAAAAAAAAAAAAAAAAAAAAAAAAAAAAAAAAAAAAAAAAAAAAAAAAAAAAAAAAAAAAAAAAAAAAAAAAAAAAAAAAAAAAAAAAAAAAAAAAAAAAAAAAAAAAAAAAAAAAAAAAAAAAAAAAAAAAAAAAAAAAAAAAAAAAAAAAAAAAAAAAAAAAAAAAAAAAAAAAAAAAAAAAAAAAAAAAAAAAAAAAAAAAAAAAAAAAAAAAAAAAAAAAAAAAAAAAAAAAAAAAAAAAAAAAAAAAAAAAAAAAAAAAAAAAAAAAAAAAAAAAAAAAAAAAAAAAAAAAAAAAAAAAAAAAAAAAAAAAAAAAAAAAAAAAAAAAAAAAAAAAAAAAAAAAAAAAAAAAAAAAAAAAAAAAAAAAAAAAAAAAAAAAAAAAAAAAAAAAAAAAAAAAAAAAAAAAAAAAAAAAAAAAAAAAAAAAAAAAAAAAAAAAAAAAAAAAAAAAAAAAAAAAAAAAAAAAAAAAAAAAAAAAAAAAAAAAAAAAAAAAAAAAAAAAAAAAAAAAAAAAAAAAAAAAAAAAAAAAAAAAAAAAAAAAAAAAAAAAAAAAAAAAAAAAAAAAAAAAAAAAAAAAAAAAAAAAAAAAAAAAAAAAAAAAAAAAAAAAAAAAAAAAAAAAAAAAAAAAAAAAAAAAAAAAAAAAAAAAAAAAAAAAAAAAAAAAAAAAAAAAAAAAAAAAAAAAAAAAAAAAAAAAAAAAAAAAAAAAAAAAAAAAAAAAAAAAAAAAAAAAAAAAAAAAAAAAAAAAAAAAAAAAAAAAAAAAAAAAAAAAAAAAAAAAAAAAAAAAAAAAAAAAAAAAAAAAAAAAAAAAAAAAAAAAAAAAAAAAAAAAAAAAAAAAAAAAAAAAAAAAAAAAAAAAAAAAAAAAAAAAAAAAAAAAAAAAAAAAAAAAAAAAAAAAAAAAAAAAAAAAAAAAAAAAAAAAAAAAAAAAAAAAAAAAAAAAAAAAAAAAAAAAAAAAAAAAAAAAAAAAAAAAAAAAAAAAAAAAAAAAAAAAAAAAAAAAAAAAAAAAAAAAAAAAAAAAAAAAAAAAAAAAAAAAAAAAAAAAAAAAAAAAAAAAAAAAAAAAAAAAAAAAAAAAAAAAAAAAAAAAAAAAAAAAAAAAAAAAAAAAAAAAAAAAAAAAAAAAAAAAAAAAAAAAAAAAAAAAAAAAAAAAAAAAAAAAAAAAAAAAAAAAAAAAAAAAAAAAAAAAAAAAAAAAAAAAAAAAAAAAAAAAAAAAAAAAAAAAAAAAAAAAAAAAAAAAAAAAAAAAAAAAAAAAAAAAAAAAAAAAAAAAAAAAAAAAAAAAAAAAAAAAAAAAAAAAAAAAAAAAAAAAAAAAAAAAAAAAAAAAAAAAAAAAAAAAAAAAAAAAAAAAAAAAAAAAAAAAAAAAAAAAAAAAAAAAAAAAAAAAAAAAAAAAAAAAAAAAAAAAAAAAAAAAAAAAAAAAAAAAAAAAAAAAAAAAAAAAAAAAAAAAAAAAAAAAAAAAAAAAAAAAAAAAAAAAAAAAAAAAAAAAAAAAAAAAAAAAAAAAAAAAAAAAAAAAAAAAAAAACAAAAAAAAAAAAAAAAAAAAAAAAAAAAAAAAAAAAAAAAAAAAAAAAAAAAAAAAAAAAAAAAAAAAAAAAAAAAAAAAAAAAAAAAAAAAAAAAAAAAAAAAAAAAAAAAAAAAAAAAAAAAAAAAAAAAAAAAAAAAAAAAAAAAAAAAAAAAAAAAAAAAAAAAAAAAAAAAAAAAAAAAAAAAAAAAAAAAAAAAAAAAAAAAAAAAAAAAAAAAAAAAAAAAAAAAAAAAAAAAAAAAAAAAAAAAAAAAAAAAAAAAAAAAAAAAAAAAAAAAAAAAAAAAAAAAAAAAAAAAAAAAAAAAAAAAAAAAAAAAAAAAAAAAAAAAAAAAAAAAAAAAAAAAAAAAAAAAAAAAAAAAAAAAAAAAAAAAAAAAAAAAAAAAAAAAAAAAAAAAAAAAAAAAAAAAAAAAAAAAAAAAAAAAAAAAAAAAAAAAAAAAAAAAAAAAAAAAAAAAAAAAAAAAAAAAAAAAAAAAAAAAAAAAAAAAAAAAAAAAAAAAAAAAAAAAAAAAAAAAAAAAAAAAAAAAAAAAAAAAAAAAAAAAAAAAAAAAAAAAAAAAAAAAAAAAAAAAAAAAAAAAAAAAAAAAAAAAAAAAAAAAAAAAAAAAAAAAAAAAAAAAAAAAAAAAAAAAAAAAAAAAAAAAAAAAAAAAAAAAAAAAAAAAAAAAAAAAACAAAAAAAAAAAAAAAAAAAAAAAAAAAAAAAACAAAAAAAAAAAAAAAAAAAAAAAAAAAAAAAAAAAAAAAAAAAAAAAAAAAAAAAAAAAAAAAAAAAAAAAAAAAAAAAAAAAAAAAAAAAAAAAAAAAAAAAAAAAAAAAAAAAAAAAAAAAAAAAAAAAAAAAAAAAAAAAAAAAAAAAAAAAAAAAAAAAAAAAAAAAAAAAAAAAAAAAAAAAAAAAAAAAAAAAAAAAAAAAAAAAAAAAAAAAAAAAAAAAAAAAAAAAAAAAAAAAAAAAAAAAAAAAAAAAAAAAAAAAAAAAAAAAAAAAAAAAAAAAAAAAAAAAAAAAAAAAAAAAAAAAAAAAAAAAAAAAAAAAAAAAAAAAAAAAAAAAAAAAAAAAAAAAAAAAAAAAAAAAAAAAAAAAAAAAAAAAAAAAAAAAAAAAAAAAAAAAAAAAAAAAAAAAAAAAAAAAAAAAAAAAAAAAAAAAAAAAAAAAAAAAAAAAAAAAAAAAAAAAAAAAAAAAAAAAAAAAAAAAAAAAAAAAAAAAAAAAAAAAAAAAAAAAAAAAAAAAAAAAAAAAAAAAAAAAAAAAAAAAAAAAAAAAAAAAAAAAAAAAAAAAAAAAAAAAAAAAAAAAAAAAAAAAAAAAAAAAAAAAAAAAAAAAAAAAAAAAAAAAAAAAAAAAAAAAAAAAAAAAAAAAAAAAAAAAAAAAAAAAAAAAAAAAAAAAAAAAAAAAAAACAAAAAAAAAAAAAAAAAAAAAAAAAAAAAAAAAAAAAAAAAAAAAAAAAAAAAAAAAAAAAAAAAAAAAAAAAAAAAAAAAAAAAAAAAAAAAAAAAAAAAAAAAAAAAAAAAAAAAAAAAAAAAAAAAAAAAAAAAAAAAAAAAAAAAAAAAAAAAAAAAAAAAAAAAAAAAAAAAAAAAAAAAAAAAAAAAAAAAAAAAAAAAAAAAAAAAAAAAAAAAAAAAAAAAAAAAAAAAAAAAAAAAAAAAAAAAAAAAAAAAAAAAAAAAAAAAAAAAAAAAAAAAAAAAAAAAAAAAAAAAAAAAAAAAAAAAAAAAAAAAAAAAAAAAAAAAAAAAAAAAAAAAAAAAAAAAAAAAAAAAAAAAAAAAAAAAAAAAAAAAAAAAAAAAAAAAAAAAAAAAAAAAAAAAAAAAAAAAAAAAAAAAAAAAAAAAAAAAAAAAAAAAAAAAAAAAAAAAAAAAAAAAAAAAAAAAAAAAAAAAAAAAAAAAAAAAAAAAAAAAAAAAAAAAAAAAAAAAAAAAAAAAAAAAAAAAAAAAAAAAAAAAAAAAAAAAAAAAAAAAAAAAAAAAAAAAAAAAAAAAAAAAAAAAAAAAAAAAAAAAAAAAAAAAAAAAAAAAAAAAAAAAAAAAAAAAAAAAAAAAAAAAAAAAAAAAAAAAAAAAAAAAAAAAAAAAAAAAAAAAAAAAAAAAAAAAAAAAAAAAAAAAAAAAAAAAAAAAAAAAAAAAAAAAAAAAAAAAAAAAAAAAAAAAAAAAAAAAAAAAAAAAAAAAAAAAAAAAAAAAAAAAAAAAAAAAAAAAAAAAAAAAAAAAAAAAAAAAAAAAAAAAAAAAAAAAAAAAAAAAAAAAAAAAAAAAAAAAAAAAAAAAAAAAAAAAAAAAAAAAAAAAAAAAAAAAAAAAAAAAAAAAAAAAAAAAAAAAAAAAAAAAAAAAAAAAAAAAAAAAAAAAAAAAAAAAAAAAAAAAAAAAAAAAAAAAAAAAAAAAAAAAAAAAAAAAAAAAAAAAAAAAAAAAAAAAAAAAAAAAAAAAAAAAAAAAAAAAAAAAAAAAAAAAAAAAAAAAAAAAAAAAAAAAAAAAAAAAAAAAAAAAAAAAAAAAAAAAAAAAAAAAAAAAAAAAAAAAAAAAAAAAAAAAAAAAAAAAAAAAAAAAAAAAAAAACAAAAAAAAAAAAAAAAAAAAAAAAAAAAAAAAAAAAAAAAAAAAAAAAAAAAAAAAAAAAAAAAAAAAAAAAAAAAAAAAAAAAAAAAAAAAAAAAAAAAAAAAAAAAAAAAAAAAAAAAAAAAAAAAAAAAAAAAAAAAAAAAAAAAAAAAAAAAAAAAAAAAAAAAAACAAAAAAAAAAAAAAAAAAAAAAAAAAAAAAAAAAAAAAAAAAAAAAAAAAAAAAAAAAAAAAAAAAAAAAAAAAAAAAAAAAAAAAAAAAAAAAAAAAAAAAAAAAAAAAAAAAAAAAAAAAAAAAAAAAAAAAAAAAAAAAAAAAAAAAAAAAAAAAAAAAAAAAAAAAAAAAAAAAAAAAAAAAAAAAAAAAAAAAAAAAAAAAAAAAAAAAAAAAAAAAAAAAAAAAAAAAAAAAAAAAAAAAAAAAAAAAAAAAAAAAAAAAAAAAAAAAAAAAAAAAAAAAAAAAAAAAAAAAAAAAAAAAAAAAAAAAAAAAAAAAAAAAAAAAAAAAAAAAAAAAAAAAAAAAAAAAAAAAAAAAAAAAAAAAAAAAAAAAAAAAAAAAAAAAAAAAAAAAAAAAAAAAAAAAAAAAAAAAAAAAAAAAAAAAAAAAAAAAAAAAAAAAAAAAAAAAAAAAAAAAAAAAAAAAAAAAAAAAAAAAAAAAAAAAAAAAAAAAAAAAAAAAAAAAAAAAAAAAAAAAAAAAAAAAAAAAAAAAAAAAAAAAAAAAAAAAAAAAAAAAAAAAAAAAAAAAAAAAAAAAAAAAAAAAAAAAAAAAAAAAAAAAAAAAAAAAAAAAAAAAAAAAAAAAAAAAAAAAAAAAAAAACAAAAAAAAAAAAAAAAAAAAAAAAAAAAAAAAAAAAAACAAAAAAAAAAAAAAAAAAAAAAAAAAAAAAAAAAAAAAAAAAAAAAAAAAAAAAAAAAAAAAAAAAACAAAAAAAAAAAAAAAAAAAAAAAAAAAAAAAAAAAAAAAAAAAAAAAAAAAAAAAAAAAAAAAAAAAAAAAAAAAAAAAAAAAAAAAAAAAAAAAAAAAAAAAAAAAAAAAAAAAAAAAAAAAAAAAAAAAAAAAAAAAAAAAAAAAAAAAAAAAAAAAAAAAAAAAAAAAAAAAAAAAAAAAAAAAAAAAAAACAAAAAAAAAAAAAAAAAAAAAAAAAAAAAAAAAAAAAAAAAAAAAAAAAAAAAAAAAAAAAAAAAAAAAAAAAAAAAAAAAAAAAAAAAAAAAAAAAAAAAAAAAAAAAAACAAAAAAAAAAAAAAAAAAAAAAAAAAAAAAAAAAAAAAAAAAAAAAAAAAAAAAAAAAAAAAAAAAAAAAAAAAAAAAAAAAAAAAAAAAAAAAAAAAAAAAAAAAAAAAAAAAAAAAAAAAAAAAAAAAAAAAAAAAAAAAAAAAAAAAAAAAAAAAAAAAAAAAAAAAAAAAAAAAAAAAAAAAAAAAAAAAAAAAAAAAAAAAAAAAAAAAAAAAAAAAAAAAAAAAAAAAAAAAAAAAAAAAAAAAAAAAAAAAAAAAAAAAAAAAAAAAAAAAAAAAAAAAAAAAAAAAAAAAAAAAAAAAAAAAAAAAAAAAAAAAAAAAAAAAAAAAAAAAAAAAAAAAAAAAAAAAAAAAAAAAAAAAAAAAAAAAAAAAAAAAAAAAAAAAAAAAAAAAAAAAAAAAAAAAAAAAAAAAAAAAAAAAAAAAAAAAAAAAAAAAAAAAAAAAAAAAAAAAAAAAAAAAAAAAAAAAAAAAAAAAAAAAAAAAAAAAAAAAAAAAAAAAAAAAAAAAAAAAAAAAAAAAAAAAAAAAAAAAAAAAAAAAAAAAAAAAAAAAAAAAAAAAAAAAAAAAAAAAAAAAAAAAAAAAAAAAAAAAAAAAAAAAAAAAAAAAAAAAAAAAAAAAAAAAAAAAAAAAAAAAAAAAAAAAAAAAAAAAAAAAAAAAAAAAAAAAAAAAAAAAAAAAAAAAAAAAAAAAAAAAAAAAAAAAAAAAAAAAAAAAAAAAAAAAAAAAAAAAAAAAAAAAAAAAAAAAAAAAAAAAAAAAAAAAAAAAAAAAAAAAAAAAAAAAAAAAAAAAAAAAAAAAAAAAAAAAAAAAAAAAAAAAAAAAAAAAAAAAAAAAAAAAAAAAAAAAAAAAAAAAAAAAAAAAAAAAAAAAAAAAAAAAAAAAAAAAAAAAAAAAAAAAAAAAAAAAAAAAAAAAAAAAAAAAAAAAAAAAAAAAAAAAAAAAAAAAAAAAAAAAAAAAAAAAAAAAAAAAAAAAAAAAAAAAAAAAAAAAAAAAAAAAAAAAAAAAAAAAAAAAAAAAAAAAAAAAAAAAAAAAAAAAAAAAAAAAAAAAAACAAAAAAAAAAAAAAAAAAAAAAAAAAAAAAAAAAAAAAAAAAAAAAAAAAAAAAAAAAAAAAAAAAAAAAAAAAAAAAAAAAAAAAAAAAAAAAAAAAAAAAAAAAAAAAAAAAAAAAAAAAAAAAAAAAAAAAAAAAAAAAAAAAAAAAAAAAAAAAAAAAAAAAAAAAAAAAAAAAAAAAAAAAAAAAAAAAAAAAAAAAAAAAAAAAAAAAAAAAAAAAAAAAAAAAAAAAAAAAAAAAAAAAAAAAAAAAAAAAAAAAAAAAAAAAAAAAAAAACAAAAAAAAAAAAAAAAAAAAAAAAAAAAAAAAAAAAAAAAAAAAAAAAAAAAAAAAAAAAAAAAAAAAAAAAAAAAAAAAAAAAAAAAAAAAAAAAAAAAAAAAAAAAAAAAAAAAAAAAAAAAAAAAAAAAAAAAAAAAAAAAAAAAAAAAAAAAAAAAAAAAAAAAAAAAAAAAAAAAAAAAAAAAAAAAAAAAAAAAAAAAAAAAAAAAAAAAAAAAAAAAAAAAAAAAAAAAAAAAAAAAAAAAAAAAAAAAAAAAAAAAAAAAAAAAAAAAAAAAAAAAAAAAAAAAAAAAAAAAAAAAAAAAAAAAAAAAAAAAAAAAAAAAAAAAAAAAAAAAAAAAAAAAAAAAAAAAAAAAAAAAAAAAAAAAAAAAAAAAAAAAAAAAAAAAAAAAAAAAAAAAAAAAAAAAAAAAAAAAAAAAAAAAAAAAAAAAAAAAAAAAAAAAAAAAAAAAAAAAAAAAAAAAAAAAAAAAAAAAAAAAAAAAAAAAAAAAAAAAAAAAAAAAAAAAAAAAAAAAAAAAAAAAAAAAAAAAAAAAAAAAAAAAAAAAAAAAAAAAAAAAAAAAAAAAAAAAAAAAAAAAAAAAAAAAAAAAAAAAAAAAAAAAAAAAAAAAAAAAAAAAAAAAAAAAAAAAAAAAAAAAAAAAAAAAAAAAAAAAAAAAAAAAAAAAAAAAAAAAAAAAAAAAAAAAAAAAAAAAAAAAAAAAAAAAAAAAAAAAAAAAAAAAAAAAAAAAAAAAAAAAAAAAAAAAAAAAAAAAAAAAAAAAAAAAAAAAAAAAAAAAAAAAAAAAAAAAAAAAAAAAAAAAAAAAAAAAAAAAAAAAAAAAAAAAAAAAAAAAAAAAAAAAAAAAAAAAAAAAAAAAAAAAAAAAAAAAAAAAAAAAAAAAAAAAAAAAAAAAAAAAAAAAAAAAAAAAAAAAAAAAAAAAAAAAAAAAAAAAAAAAAAAAAAAAAAAAAAAAAAAAAAAAAAAAAAAAAAAAAAAAAAAAAAAAAAAAAAAAAAAAAAAAAAAAAAAAAAAAAAAAAAAAAAAAAAAAAAAAAAAAAAAAAAAAAAAAAAAAAAAAAAAAAAAAAAAAAAAAAAAAAAAAAAAAAAAAAAAAAAAAAAAAAAAAAAAAAAAAAAAAAAAAAAAAAAAAAAAAAAAAAAAAAAAAAAAAAAAAAAAAAAAAAAAAAAAAAAAAAAAAAAAAAAAAAAAAAAAAAAAAAAAAAAAAAAAAAAAAAAAAAAAAAAAAAAAAAAAAAAAAAAAAAAAAAAAAAAAAAAAAAAAAAAAAAAAAAAAAAAAAAAAAAAAAAAAAAAAAAAAAAAAAAAAAAAAAAAAAAAAAAAAAAAAAAAAAAAAAAAAAAAAAAAAAAAAAAAAAAAAAAAAAAAAAAAAAAAAAAAAAAAAAAAAAAAAAAAAAAAAAAAAAAAAAAAAAAAAAAAAAAAAAAAAAAAAAAAAAAAAAAAAAAAAAAAAAAAAAAAAAAAAAAAAAAAAAAAAAAAAAAAAAAAAAAAAAAAAAAAAAAAAAAAAAAAAAAAAAAAAAAAAAAAAAAAAAAAAAAAAAAAAAAAAAAAAAAAAAAAAAAAAAAAAAAAAAAAAAAAAAAAAAAAAAAAAAAAAAAAAAAAAAAAAAAAAAAAAAAAAAAAAAAAAAAAAAAAAAAAAAAAAAAAAAAAAAAAAAAAAAAAAAAAAAAAAAAAAAAAAAAAAAAAAAAAAAAAAAAAAAAAAAAAAAAAAAAAAAAAAAAAAAAAAAAAAAAAAAAAAAAAAAAAAAAAAAAAAAAAAAAAAAAAAAAAAAAAAAAAAAAAAAAAAAAAAAAAAAAAAAAAAAAAAAAAAAAAAAAAAAAAAAAAAAAAAAAAAAAAAAAAAAAAAAAAAAAAAAAAAAAAAAAAAAAAAAAAAAAAAAAAAAAAAAAAAAAAAAAAAAAAAAAAAAAAAAAAAAAAAAAAAAAAAAAAAAAAAAAAAAAAAAAAAAAAAAAAAAAAAAAAAAAAAAAAAAAAAAAAAAAAAAAAAAAAAAAAAAAAAAAAAAAAAAAAAAAAAAAAAAAAAAAAAAAAAAAAAAAAAAAAAAAAAAAAAAAAAAAAAAAAAAAAAAAAAAAAAAAAAAAAAAAAAAAAAAAAAAAAAAAAAAAAAAAAAAAAAAAAAAAAAAAAAAAAAAAAAAAAAAAAAAAAAAAAAAAAAAAAAAAAAAAAAAAAAAAAAAAAAAAAAAAAAAAAAAAAAAAAAAAAAAAAAAAAAAAAAAAAAAAAAAAAAAAAAAAAAAAAAAAAAAAAAAAAAAAAAAAAAAAAAAAAAAAAAAAAAAAAAAAAAAAAAAAAAAAAAAAAAAAAAAAAAAAAAAAAAAAAAAAAAAAAAAAAAAAAAAAAAAAAAAAAAAAAAAAAAAAAAAAAAAAAAAAAAAAAAAAAAAAAAAAAAAAAAAAAAAAAAAAAAAAAAAAAAAAAAAAAAAAAAAAAAAAAAAAAAAAAAAAAAAAAAAAAAAAAAAAAAAAAAAAAAAAAAAAAAAAAAAAAAAAAAAAAAAAAAAAAAAAAAAAAAAAAAAAAAAAAAAAAAAAAAAAAAAAAAAAAAAAAAAAAAAAAAAAAAAAAAAAAACAAAAAAAAAAAAAAAAAAAAAAAAAAAAAAAAAAAAAAAAAAAAAAAAAAAAAAAAAAAAAAAAAAAAAAAACAAAAAAAAAAAAAAAAAAAAAAAAAAAAAAAAAAAAAAAAAAAAAAAAAAAAAAAAAAAAAAAAAAAAAAAAAAAAAAAAAAAAAAAAAAAAAAAAAAAAAAAAAAAAAAAAAAAACAAAAAAAAAAAAAAAAAAAAAAAAAAAAAAAAAAAAAAAAAAAAAAAAAAAAAAAAAAAAAAAAAAAAAAAAAAAAAAAAAAAAAAAAAAAAAAAAAAAAAAAAAAAAAAAAAAACAAAAAAAAAAAAAAAAAAAAAAAAAAAAAAAAAAAAAAAAAAAAAAAAAAAAAAAAAAAAAAAAAAAAAAAAAAAAAAAAAAAAAAAAAAAAAAAAAAAAAAAAAAAAACAAAAAAAAAAAAAAAAAAAAAAAAAAAAAAAAAAAAAAAAAAAAAAAAAAAAAAAAAAAAAAAAAAAAAAAAAAAAAAAAAAAAAAAAAAAAAAAAAAAAAAAAAAAAAAAAAAAAAAAAAAAAAAAAAAAAAAAAAAAAAAAAAAAAAAAAAAAAAAAAAAAAAAAAAAAAAAAAAAAAAAAAAAAAAAAAAAAAAAAAAAAAAAAAAAAAAAAAAAAAAAAAAAAAAAAAAAAAAAAAAAAAAAAAAAAAAAAAAAAAAAAAAAAAAAAAAAAAAAAAAAAAAAAAAAAAAAAAAAAAAAAAAAAAAAAAAAAAAAAAAAAAAAAAAAAAAAAAAAAAAAAAAAAAAAAAAAAAAAAAAAAAAAAAAAAAAAAAAAAAAAAAAAAAAAAAAAAAAAAAAAAAAAAAAAAAAAAAAAAAAAAAAAAAAAAAAAAAAAAAAAAACAAAAAAAAAAAAAAAAAAAAAAAAAAAAAAAAAAAAAAAAAAAAAAAAAAAAAAAAAAAAAAAAAAAAAAAAAAAAAAAAAAAAAAAAAAAAAAAAAAAAAAAAAAAAAAAAAAAAAAAAAAAAAAAAAAAAAAAAAAAAAAAAAAAAAAAAAAAAAAAAAAAAAAAAAAAAAAAAAAAAAAAAAAAAAAAAAAAAAAAAAAAAAAAAAAAAAAAAAAAAAAAAAAAAAAAAAAAAAAAAAAAAAAAAAAAAAAAAAAAAAAAAAAAAAAAAAAAAAAAAAAAAAAAAAAAAAAAAAAAAAAAAAAAAAAAAAAAAAAAAAAAAAAAAAAAAAAAAAAAAAAAAAAAAAAAAAAAAAAAAAAAAAAAAAAAAAAAAAAAAAAAAAAAAAAAAAAAAAAAAAAAAAAAAAAAAAAAAAAAAAAAAAAAAAAAAAAAAAAAAAAAAAAAAAAAAAAAAAAAAAAAAAAAAAAAAAAAAAAAAAAAAAAAACAAAAAAAAAAAAAAAAAAAAAAAAAAAAAAAAAAAAAAAAAAAAAAAAAAAAAAAAAAAAAAAAAAAAAAAAAAAAAAAAAAAAAAAAAAAAAAAAAAAAAAAAAAAAAAAAAAAAAAAAAAAAAAAAAAAAAAAAAAAAAAAAAAAAAAAAAAAAAAAAAAAAAAAAAAAAAAAAAAAAAAAAAACAAAAAAAAAAAAAAAAAAAAAAAAAAAAAACAAAAAAAAAAAAAAAAAAAAAAAAAAAAAAAAAAAAAAAAAAAAAAAAAAAAAAAAAAAAAAAAAAAAAAAAAAAAAAAAAAAAAAAAAAAAAAAAAAAAAAAAAAAAAAAAAAAAAAAAAAAAAAAAAAAAAAAAAAAAAAAAAAAAAAAAAAAAAAAAAAAAAAAAAAAAAAAAAAAAAAAAAAAAAAAAAAAAAAAAAAAAAAAAAAAAAAAAAAAAAAAAAAAAAAAAAAAAAAAAAAAAAAAAAAAAAAAAAAAAAAAAAAAAAAAAAAAAAAAAAAAAAAAAAAAAAAAAAAAAAAAAAAAAAAAAAAAAAAAAAAAAAAAAAAAAAAAAAAAAAAAAAAAAAAAAAAAAAAAAAAAAAAAAAAAAAAAAAAAAAAAAAAAAAAAAAAAAAAAAAAAAAAAAAAAAAAAAAAAAAAAAAAAAAAAAAAAAAAAAAAAAAAAAAAAAAAAAAAAAAAAAAAAAAAAAAAAAAAAAAAAAAAAAAAAAAAAAAAAAAAAAAAAAAAAAAAAAAAAAAAAAAAAAAAAAAAAAAAAAAAAAAAAAAAAAAAAAAAAAAAAAAAAAAAAAAAAAAAAAAAAACAAAAAAAAAAAAAAAAAAAAAAAAAAAAAAAAAAAAAAAAAAAAAAAAAAAAAAAAAAAAAAAAAAAAAAAAAAAAAAAAAAAAAAAAAAAAAAAAAAAAAAAAAAAAAAAAAAAAAAAAAAAAAAAAAAAAAAAAAAAAAAAAAAAAAAAAAAAAAAAAAAAAAAAAAAAAAAAAACAAAAAAAAAAAAAAAAAAAAAAAAAAAAAAAAAAAAAAAAAAAAAAAAAAAAAAAAAAAAAAAAAAAAAAAAAAAAAAAAAAAAAAAAAAAAAAAAAAAAAAAAAAAAAAAAAAAAAAAAAAAAAAAAAAAAAAAAAAAAAAAAAAAAAAAAAAAAAAAAAAAAAAAAAAAAAAAAAAAAAAAAAAAAAAAAAAAAAAAAAAAAAAAAAAAAAAAAAAAAAAAAAAAAAAAAAAAAAAAAAAAAAAAAAAAAAAAAAAAAAAAAAAAAAAAAAAAAAAAAAAAAAAAAAAAAAAAAAAAAAAAAAAAAAAAAAAAAAAAAAAAAAAAAAAAAAAAAAAAAAAAAAAAAAAAAAAAAAAAAAAAAAAAAAAAAAAAAAAAAAAAAAAAAAAAAAAAACAAAAAAAAAAAAAAAAAAAAAAAAAAAAAAAAAAAAAAAAAAAAAAAAAAAAAAAAAAAAAAAAAAAAAAAAAAAAAAAAAAAAAAAAAAAAAAAAAAAAAAAAAAAAAAAAAAAAAAAAAAAAAAAAAAAAAAAAAAAAACAAAAAAAAAAAAAAAAAAAAAAAAAAAAAAAAAAAAAAAAAAAAAAAAAAAAAAAAAAAAAAAAAAAAAAAAAAAAAAAAAAAAAAAAAAAAAAAAAAAAAAAAAAAAAAAAAACAAAAAAAAAAAAAAAAAAAAAAAAAAAAAAAAAAAAAAAAAAAAAAAAAAAAAAAAAAAAAAAAAAAAAAAAAAAAAAAAAAAAAAAAAAAAAAAAAAAAAAAAAAAAAAAAAAAAAAAAAAAAAAAAAAAAAAAAAAACAAAAAAAAAAAAAAAAAAAAAAAAAAAAAAAAAAAAAAAAAAAAAAAAAAAAAAAAAAAAAAAAAAAAAAAAAAAACAAAAAAAAAAAAAAAAAAAAAAAAAAAAAAAAAAAAAAAAAAAAAAAAAAAAAAAAAAAAAAAAAAAAAAAAAAAAA